>NC_041387.1:377790174-377845455 GCF_002162155.2 Triticum dicoccoides
ATAGAGTCCTGGATATAACATATATATAGAGGGGGCGATCCACGCGAAGAGAGTGGAGGTATCATCGGCTTGATGTGTCCATAGAATCGAAGAGAGGGATGATGTGTGTGTGTGCGCGCGCAATCGATAAAGAGTGTCATCGAATTTGTGTATGCCCACGTCAAAGATATAGAGTGGCTAGCCTACTGGAACGTGAGAGGGGACATGTGCAGTTGGTCTCTGCGGCATGTATACCTACCTACAGCGCTCGACTGTCGGTCTGTGGTGGGGGAAGAGGGAGGCCCAATTAACTATAGAGGTACAATGGCTGGTATATGTGTGGAGGAGGAGAGAGGCCTACCTCATGTATTAAGGAGATCGATCTGCCTCATGTATTAATGGAGATCGATCGGCATCCATGCATATGGGTAGGAGAGGAATAAGGTTGGGAGAGAGATAGAGCTAGAGTGTTGGAGGGGGTGGTAGTGGAGTTGCTTCTAACAAATGGTGGGATAGGCTTGCTAGACAAACGGAGGGCACGCCTGCAATATCAAGAAGAGAGGAGATGGCTGCTTGTTGTTGTCTGTGCACGTGCGTGTGAGAGACGGGTCAGGAGGCATGCACGAATGATGAGGGGGGACGATATGGCTGTGGTAATCACACGTAACTACATAGTAAGATCAATCGCCCTTTGTTAGAGAAAGGAGAGACATAACTTGTGAGGTACGTCGATCGATGGGGGGGGATAGTTAAAGTCGATATGGGTATATGTTGGGAGATTGATAGGTATACATGCATGTGTGTGTTAGAAGCAAATGAGGCACGAGGAGAAGTATATAGAGAGAGAGGGATGCATCCAGGAGGTGGTACGAGAGGCATACTATATCGAGGGGGAAGGAGTGTGAGAGTACGATATCGATGAAAAGAGTGGTGGGAGTGAGGCATGGACGGTGAGAAGAGAAGAGTGGAAGCTTGTGTTTGTGCTAGGCACACCTGGCTAGAGAGGCATATTAATCGATGTGTGCAGTAAAGAAGGAGCTGGGGGCCTACACACACCATGGGTGAACGACCTAAAGTGAAAAGACGAATTTGCGCGATGGAGCTGGAGAATGCTGAGGGAGGGTGAGAGGGATGCGGGCGTGTGCATGCATGAGAGAAAGTTAGCGCTAGCTACAAAGATAAGAGGATTGTGTGGGTGTAAAAGACGAATAGAGATCATACTTCATTATAAAAAGCGAATTCAGATATTTGAAGAATTTATCATAGTGTTTTAAACCGACGCATGTGTGAATATATATAACGGTTATACACATGGTGTGGTTATGAACATGTTATACTACATATAATATATTTTATCTCTACTCTTACAAAAAACGGAGTTGTTGATGATGCTGTGTCTGCCATCCTGCAATATAGGCCATCCGATTTATATCTGGCGGATAGGAAGGAAACTATGGCATGTTTGAAAAAAGATACCCACACCCCTCTCCATATTTGCAAATTAGGCCCCTTGATCATGTTGATGTTCTGTGGAACGCATGGGCATCTTGCTAGTACTACGTATAATACATAGAACATTGATTATAATTTGGGGTAATGTGTGGCTTTTGCAGCTCAGGTCTAAATACTTGTCATAATGTAGGGGGCGGGGCACTATACTTTGTGTGATAAACACGGTGTACATATGGAACATGGTTTAGATTATGAATATATAGTTAGTACATCAATTGTACTATTATTTGGATTCAACATCAAGTGTATTCAAAAAATTGAATTCGAGTTCATGTAGTACACATAGTTCATATCTATCTCTATAGAAATCATGTGGTGTGTTATTAAGGTAATACACGAATGATGGTTGAAGTTGGCAACAATCATGATTGTAGATTCTTATTGAAATAGATAAACAAATTCAAATTTAGTTCGAATTGCAGCGGTAGTATAGACATTTGGAATGCACTAAAATGTTGGTATGAGTAGGTTACATGCATTATACAACAAGCAAAAAAATTTAATCGGACATAACATGGAGCAGCTATGAATAGCATTTATATAGTAAAACGGGGCAAGACTCTCTCTTTGTGTGGTGTGAATAATTTTATTTTTTTCGTTTTCTTTTTGGTTGAGGGAAGTGCGAATTGATTTGGTACGTACAAGTACAATATTACTACATGTTAGGCTTGTCCCTAAAATTCAATCCGCGTCTTGTTATATCCCGAAAATTCAGATATCGTGCTCCCAAAACTTGCGCCTTCACAACCCGCGCCTTGCTATCCCAAAATTACAACGCGCGCGAAAACTCCCTCCAGCTGCCAAATCCCGACACGTGAAATCCCCCTTCTAACCCTGAGCCGAAAGGGCCGCTAGTTCAAATCAGTTGGGGGGTACTTTTGTAACACACCCTACAGTTTGGACAAGCGCGTCCCTAAGTCATGCTTCACCCCTCCCATCGCCCCCTTTTCGCCATTCGAAATCCTAGGCCACCATAACCTCTCCGCTCCAACCGCGAAATCCCACCCTCCTCCGTCCGCCACCTCACCGCTGCCCAGCCGAGGCCTCTTCCCCGACGACGTCGTCCACCACAACAGCTCGACGTCCCTCGTCCACCTCCCCGGATGAGGATCCATCATCCATCTCGTCGTCCCGCCGGTTTAGCTGCCCCGTCCTCCTCCTCTAAGGAGCTACTCCAATGATCGCCTCATCTATCACGGCTGCTCCATCTCCATAGTGTTGCCTTAACCTGCTCCACCGGAACCGCAACATCCTCACCAACTCCTCGGACGAGGCCAAGGCCTACTCGGCGCCACCAGTGAGGTTGTACACTCATAGCATCGCACCTTCTCCTTAACTCGACCTCTCGGCACCGACGGTGCTCCATCTCGCACCCCCATGGAGCAGCTACCTTGAAGCTAGCGCCGCGGGCGACATCTTCACGGCAGCTCTCCCCCAGTGCGAGGCCCCTTCGGCGGCGGCGGCCATACCAGCTGGATCTGCTGCTGCTGCTCCATCTCTCGCTCGCTCGCTCACGCTGCTACTACTGCTCCGGCTCTCGCTCGATCGCTCGGTCGCCTAGCTGCTGCTGCTGCTGCTCTCCCCCTCGCTTGTGCTGCAGCTCTGCTCCGATTTGGCCACACTTCAGTCGACTGAATCGACTTTTGGGTCAGTCGATTTTCAGGGGTTGGGGGGCTCGCCGGAGTTAAGGAAGAATCACCCACAGCGGGGACGGGGGCTCGCCGGAGAGGTACCACAATATCTATCTTAGGGTTTAGGGTGGGGGCGGGGGGGCTAGAGGGATAGCCGGGGCGGCGGTGGGGAGTTGTTTCAGGGCGGCGAGGCGGCGCTCGGGCCGGCGATTCGGCCGGTGGTGGCTGGTGGCTCAGGGGGGTGCAGGTTGAAGATGAACTGCAGGACCTCCTTAAATTACATGTCAAATGCCTCTCTGCTACCAATGCGTTCAGTTTCGACAGTAGCATTTAGATTCCACAGTAAATTTCAATTTCTATAGTTAAGTTCAGAGTCAAGAGTTTTTACCTCATCTGTTGTAGTCAGGTGGTTTTTGGTGATGTAAATTTTACATCTATTTGATATCATCTATTGGAGATGCTATTAGAATCCCGCTTGATATTGACGATGTCTGTCTTGTGCTGCTTCAGCCTTGACGTCTTACGGCTCACCGGAGCTGCTCCAACGACAGAACGATCCATCACAACAGAGCAGTACCCTAGACGCCGTTTGCAGATTCCTCAGATTTTCCTCCACACCTCCGATAGCCACCTCTGCCTCAACTGCTTCAACGACCAACCCAACGATGCTGAGGTCAATACGGCTACGGCAAAGAGGTTGTACACTTGTTGCATCACTTATTACTATACATTCACGTCGATCCATTAGGGCTATTTTGGTTCAATGGAAAAACATAGCAATAGGGGATTTTCCAATGGCCCTCTACTATTCAATTATGCATGCATTTTTTTGAAAGGAATGAAGCAAAACATCCACCTGGACCTACTTTTCAAAATCCTATGCATGAAAACAAGACCAAGTGCATTAGTGGCAGAATAACATTGTAACTGTACACACTTTCATATGGTTTCACTTTATTTTGGCCATGTTACTTTGCATTCCTCTGCTCTTCCAATTCCTGTAAACCAAACACCAAAGTTGACAGAAATCATGTGTTTACAAATGCTCTGTTTACCATGTGCATTCCTATCCTATTCCGGTGTTTTTCCTATCCCTGCATTTTAAGAATCATGCAAGCCAAATGAGCCCTTATAGAATTACTTCAGTTATAGGTACGTGTCGAAGGGAACTTTGTGTGGTTCGTCCTGCTCCTGACGCGACGTCGTCCACCTCACCTGAGCTGCTCCATCGACAGAAGCATCCACCAAACTAGACATCACGACTCCTGACCGTCTTTCACCGCCTCAGATCTCCTTCCCTGTCGCTGGCACCCACCGCAACGGCATCACCATCATCAACTCAACAGATGAACCCGAGGAGTACACGGGTCCACGAGAGAGGTCACACTCTTTTGTTCTGCTTATGTTATGCATTGCTTAAAATTACATGCTACTTTATCGTCCTATTCAGCTCTTGGACTCCCAAGTCAGGTCCAAATTAATGTTCAAACTTGAGTAATAAATTAGTTGTGGGGCAAATATCAAGGCAGCAATGAATAGTATGTCTGTCTAATATCTGGTTCACCTAGGGTATGCCTATGTTGTTCATCTTGGGTAGGAAACAAACAGTAAAGCAATCACCATCTGTCTTTTTATTAAATTAAAGCAATCATCAGCCTGCTATCATTATTTTTGGATCCATCCACTGGTTTTTACCATCACTCTAAATTTCTTCATGCTCTCCTTACATAATCTCACCATATTTTTTTTGTATGCATGTCAGATATTGTACACAGTCATGCTGAACATGTAGAGAAAAAGAGAAGAGTTTTGCGCGGCAATACAATGTCATGCAGACATCGCTCCATGGTGGGTTCAATGGCAAACCCTCCCCACCCCTCTCCAGATTGTAATCTAGAGGAAGATATCTGTTCTAAGGCGGATTCAGACGCCGCTGACCACTCCTATTTACCCCCCAAGGTGTTTGCTCTACCTTGGCATGATGATGTTAGTCATATCATGCATATGTTGCCTTGTAGTGCCTACTTTTGACATCATATATGTCATATGCTTAGTTTAGACATGTTCTGTAATGCCACCTGTTTAGTTTCTATATCATATATGGGAATTATGCAGTCTCATGTCTTTTAGCCAGCCATAATATATGTGAAATGTGCAATGCCATCCTGCTTAATCAGGCATCATATATTTGAATGATATCTTGCCCATCCTTTTCTTCATTACATTTCCATTTGTCGACAATGTTTGTACATTAAACTACTCTTCCTGTGAATCAGCCATTTGGGTGGGAGATGGAAAAATCTAGAGTGAAAACAAGGCCTTCAGAGCAGACAGTGCTACCTGTCGAAGCAGATCTCTTGTTGGGTCCCGATAGCTCCTCAGAGATGGATTCAGAGACAGATGACCAGTCCTATTCCCCCACCGAGGTGTATGCTCAAACTTGGCACGGTTACACTTCTCATATCATGCATATGGTGTCTTACATTGCATAGTTTAGAGATCATATACACAATATTCAACACCATGTTCTTAGTTCAGACATCATGTCGAATGCCCTCTGTTTAGCATATAAATCACATATGTGAATTAAATGATGCGATCCTGATTACTTAGATACCATGTAGGTGAATTATGTCATGCGATCCTGTTTAGTTATTCATCATATCTTTGAATTATGTTATGCTATGCTATCCAGTTTAGATAGACATCATATATGTGAAATTGTGTCATGCTATCCGTTTTAGTTAAACAATATACATGTCAACTATTTCATGCCTTTTTTCCACACTATCTATTGCATCTGTCTCTCATACAATGTCTGTACATTCAACTATGTTTCCTGTTTATCATCCATTTGAATTGGAGCGGGTGATGCCAGTATCCAGCAGACTAAAAACACGGTCTTCAAATAAAACAGTGCTACCTCTCGGTGGAGATAGCACCCCGGTTGTACATGCACAAGAACCAGCCCTACCACACATAACTCAAACTCTCGCAGATTATACCCCTACTGCGATGGACAGAGAACCAGCTTCACCCAATCTAACCCCAACCGCAGCACATAGTAACCCAGTTCCTGTTGACACAGCACCATCTCCACCACAGAGCTCCCAAACAAGAGCAGTTAGTAAGGCAGCTCCAGTTCCCAAAGGGACAGTACTACCACGGCGAACCCCAACTCCACCAGTTAGTACGCGTATTCCTGTGGAGGAAGCACAACCAGCTAGTCGTAGTTTAGCAGCTATCGCATTTGATGTTGTTAAATCGTATCTGCGTATCTTCCCATCTAAGAAATATTATACTGAAGATGAAGGAAAATGCTAGTTGCAGGTGTTTGTCCAGGAGTTATGTGTAAGTAATGTTATTCATGGAAATTACTTTGCTGTTCCCATACATCCTACCTCCATGATGGTTATAATACAACAAATTTTCCCATTTTTCTCTATAGAGAAGGACCGATTTGGAAACTCTAGATGAGGTAACCTGTGCTAATACCTCTACTATCTTCAAGAATGCTTGGTGGCAGTATCACAATTACCTGAAGAAAACGTACTTCACCGGCAAAGAAACTCATAAAATTCCCTTATGTTCTCTTGAGACACATTTACTGGACGATGACTGGGAACGCCTTGTTCTGTACTGGTCTCGAACAAAGAATGTGGTAAAGTCTATCAGCTCATTTTCTATTTTTAAGTACTATATTCTTGCATCTTACTATACTCTGTTCATGTAGAACAAGTGCCTAAACCTGAAGAACAACTTTTCTAATTTAAGATTCCATTGCTATCATAGTTCAAAAAAGCGCTAGGCGTTAATTGTGCATTTTGCCACCGCCTTGTGCTTTACTGACCAACGTGCATGCTTACACGCAGTTATGCATAGATTAAGCGTCATTATGCGCAATGCATTTTGCCAACGCCTAGAGCCTAGGCGCGCCTTTTTTAACTATGATTGCTATTGTGCATACTGATTTGCTCTTGTATCACTGTATTTACTCATAAAAACTTATTTTTAGATTGAAGGATCCAATCGAAACTCCAATGGCATAGCATGTATGTTCACGCATGTTTCTTTAACAGGTTTGCTCTTATCAATAGCTCTGTTGATTTCAATTTCAATTGTGTATACAGTTGACTTCTCATATCATGCATATTACTAGCATCACAACACAGCCAATAGGGTTGTTGTACATGTAGACCCGTGGTACCCATCTGAAATCTTGTTGTGCCGTGTAGTTTCCCACGCTTTGTATTCTTTCACTACTTCTTTGTCTTGAACTGATATGATTTGAACCATGTCTCTATTTGATTTGGCAAGACAAAGCAGTGACCATAGGACATAGATATATGTTTGTTTGATGCTTTTATTATGTACCAGTACATGGCAATAGAAGAATTGGTAGTTTAATCCTGTCCACCTTATTAATGAACGGGTTCACTGAAATGAGTTTCATATACTAGTATATGCTAAACTTGTTATGTGTCTGCTTGTTTCTTCTTTTAGAATGCTGACAGAATATTGGGGAAGAGTGCCTTATTAAGCAATGGTAAAGGAAGTAATGCAGATAAGGTTCAGGATAGTGACACATCCTTGTTGGTCTCCAACAAAGCTGATAAAACAGCTGAGGAAGACTATCTTGAAGAAAGTGAGACAACCCCAAAGTCCTTTCTTGGTTTCGTGTTCGAGTTACTGGCCACTACCGCTTGCACAAGCTATTCAAACTCACTGTCTGAATCAATTCAGTTTCTTGAGTCTCAACTATAAGTTGAAATACATCGATCAGGTGTGCTGCAACAAGAAGTGGAAGGACTGAAGTCCCTGGAGCATTCAGATGCATAATTTCTGGTGCAATAGCAAGCGTTGGAGGATTTTAGCGCCAAACAGGACAAAGCTAATAAGCTTGCTAAGCTTATTGCCAGCATGGTGGATACCCAGGATAACGTTTCTTGAGCTCTTCTGAAGTTGTTTCAGTTATGCTCTTGTTTTGTTGCCACGTTTATTTGCACTAGTGGCCAATTTTGACGGCCAGTGTATGTAATATGCTGCTTTGTTCCCTATATTTGCACTGGTGGCGAACTTTGATGCCTAGTGGATGTAATATGTGTAATAGCGGTAATAGGCTAGCGTTAATTGCTTTCTTATTTATTTCCTCATTGTCTTGTTTAGTTGTTTGCTTGTAGTCACTGCAACTCTTTTTCTGTGTTTTCTAGTGGCCACAATAGCCTATTTTTGTTAACTAGGCCAAAATAATCATGGCAGCACACAAACTGTTGTAACCATGGGCCTCCTGCGAGCCATATGATCCATGGGCCTTCTACGGTTGTAGGATCCATTGGCCTTTGTACAGGCCGTAGGATCCATGGGCCTTCTACGGGTCGTAGGGTCCATGGGCCTTCTACGGGCCGTAGGATCCATGGGCCTTCTACGGGGCGTATCATCATTTCGCCAATCATGGCCATACTATTCGTGGACCATAACGGGACGTATTTGATAACTGTATGAAAACAGCCCAACGAGTTTTTTTACATAGAAATGGCCCAACGTATTAACGGTCCACAAACGGGCCGACTATAACGAAGGGCTGAATTTGGCCCAGTAACGGGCCGTAAGTAACCGAATGCTGCAAATGAGCCCAAGAATAAATGGGCCCTGAGAAGGCCAAAAGATAACTTGGGCTGGAAACGGCCTAGTAGAATAATGGGCCGTTAATGGGTATAAAGTGATACACTGTTCATTACGGGCCAGTTTCACCATGGGCTATTAATGGGCCAAGAGTTACAAAGGGCCTCATATGGGCCGAAAGAAGTCATGGGCCACACATGGGCCAGAAGTTAAAACGGGATGGAATCATATTGGACGGCCCAGATGATGCTACTGGGTCTAATTCAGATAGGGCGTAACGGGCCCTGGGTTAGCGGGTTGTAAATGGGCTATATGCGGATAGGCCGTTAACAGGCTTTCCATGGGCCGGCCCGCCACCTTTTGACCAAGTCAAACGGGCCGGCCTTTTCATAGGTATGGGCCTCTGTTGGGCCGTGCCACGTGTCGACGTATCATAGGCGCCTTGGGTCCAATGAGTGGATGAGATCTGTCCCAACGGTGAGCCGACACGTGTTTCCTCCAGCCAATGATGATTTTACACATGGAAAATCCCCATTGGTCGGGGCTGTTAATGGGTTATTGGATCCAAAACCCGACCCGATAGCTTAACGGCGATTCGTTACGATGGATGCCACGTGTCGGTCACCCTTGATGAAAGCACTTATGTGACGCGCGATTGATCGTCATGGAAGTGGACACTTCCGTGATGATAATTTTGGTAATGTCATGGAACACTTTTATGACAACACAGGTATGACTATCTTGATTCTGTCATAAAATCGTGATGGATGTACATTCATGACAAAAAACGCGACCTACTGTGACAATCACGGAAGTGTATTTTTTTTGTAGTGATGTCATCCCAATCTTGGTATTCTTGTGATCTCTTGTTCTTGGTCTGTCTAGTAGATGTTCTTGTGTTATCTAACCTTGGTTACTCAGGTTCATCTCTTCCAAAGCTAGTTCAAGACCACAAGGTAAGCATATGCATGACACTCATGTGCATGAAGATCTCTTGCTGTGGTATATATTGTTTGCAAGAGAGACTCATGAACATGAAGGTATATTTCTAGTATCTACACCATTTGCTCTGATGCATATAGCCAAGACACATGTAACTCATTGCTTGCTCTGTCATGTTTATGCATTCTCATACTCTTATGATCTATCATCACATGATTCCATACATGTAAGGGGAGCTAATGCATGTTGCATGTCCTTCCAAAGCTTTACTTGCTATTTTCTTGAAATCTTTATCTAAACTGTTGATGTATGTTGTCATCAATTACCAAAAAGGGGGAGATTGAAAGGACAAGTGATCCCTGGATGATTTTGGTAATTAATGTCAACATATGTCTTGTTGGACTAATACTTCTACCAAGTATATTTCAAATAAGTTCAACATTGGAGTGGCATGGACAAGAGGATGTGGAACCCCTTCAAGATGCTAAGGACAAACATTGGCAGAAGCTCAAGACTCTACATTTTCATTTTAGTGATCCAAGATCACATTGCGTCCATAGGAAAGCCAATACTATTAAAAGGGGATGAGGGTTTGTTTAATGGCTTTCTTTCTCAAAGTGCTTAGTGATATGCTCCAAAGCCCTCAACCACTTTCTCATTTCCACATATGCCCTAAACCTAAAAGTCAAACTCGTCCCCACCGATTTGATCTATCCGGCGCCACCGAGTTCATTTGACATAGACACTACCAAACCCTAATCAGTTCGGTCTCACTGATGGGATCTCGGTCTCATCGAGATGGGATTGCAAACTTCCTGTTGTCTGCTGCAACAATTTCGGTTCCACCAAGTTTGTGCAATCGGTCCCACTGAGTTTGCTTGACCAATTCTTCGTTTGCTTATTACCAAAATCGGTCTCACCGAGTTTGTTTAATCAGTCAAACCAAGTTGAGGTTTTACCCTAACCCTTGCACATTGGTCCCACCGAGTTGACCTTGTCGGTCCCACCGAAAACTCTAACGTTCACATTTTGACCTGAATCGGTCTCACCGAGTTTCACCATTCGGTCTCATTGAGTTTGGGAATATGTGTGTAACAACTAGATTTTGTGTGGAGGCTATATATACCCCTCCACCCATTCTTCATTCGTGGAGAGAGCCATCAGAACGTGGCTACACTTCCACCATTCATTTTCTGAGAGAGAACCACCTACTCATGTGTTCAGACCAAGACATTCCATTCCAACCACAAGAATCGTGATCTCTAGCCTTCCCCAAGTTGCTGTCCACTCAAATCTTCTATCCACCATAGCCAAATCTGTGTGAGAGAGTTGAGTGTTGGGGAGACTATCATTTGAAGAACAAGCGCAAGGAGTTCATCATCAACACACCATATATTACCTTTTGGAGAGTGGTGTCTCCTAGATTGGTTAGGTGTCACTTGGGAGCCTCCGTCAAGATTGTGGAGTTGAACCAAGAAGTTTGTAAGGGCAAGGAGATCGCCTACTTCGTGAAGATCTACCCAAGTGAGACAAGTCCTTCATGGGAGATGGCCATGGTGGGATAGAAAAGGTTGGTTCTTTGTGGACCCTTCGTGGGTGGAGCCCTCCATGGACTCGCGCAACTGTTACCCTTCATGGGTTGAAGTCTCCACCAACATGGATGTACGATAGCACCACCTATCGGAACCACACCAAAAAACTCCATGTCTCCAATTGTGTTTGCACACTCTAATCCCATCCCTTTAATTACCTTCTTGCAAGTTGCATGCATTACTTTTCGCTGCTCATATACTCTTTGCATGCTTGCTTGAATTGTATTGTGAATGCTTGAAATTGTGTTAATTTCCAACCTCAACTTGAAAAACTTAAAAACTGCTATCTTTGCTTAATGAGGGTCTAATCACCCCCCTCTAGACACCTCTTCTTGATCCTTTCAGTAGACTGCATCTGTAATGAGTGAACAGACACATTAAAATGTATTTAAATACATCTGGTTTACAAAAAAGTTATAACATCATATAGTAGTCAGTGGAGGGAGTTTTAATCAATGACCCAATGACTGGGTTACAGGTGAAGAACCATACGCAAACACAATGTTAGACAAATAGGATGTCCTAGTAATTGTAATACAGTGACTTACCTTAACTGGTTGAACATGCTTAGTGCTGCTCCTCCTTCTCTTGCAAGGCTCCTTCCTAACATCTTGTACATGGAAATCCTCAATCTTATCTTCATTTCACCCCCTCTACAAGGTGACACAAACTAGTTACTGGTCTCCTTGGAAGATAAATATGCATATTTTCTAGTCTATGAACAACACCAAAGTATGAGTTTATGACAAAACAACACCACAAAATGAAACATGCCACATCTCTTGCACACAATGAAATGAGTATTTACTATGTGTGCACTGTGTGAAAACAAGGTATACCTTCGAACTGGACATCCGGATACTCTTGGAGAGCCTACTTTAGTGTACAGCCAAACCTTTATGTCACCTATGAGTTATACAAGCCCCCACTACAGCAACCCTTAGTGTTTAAATCATTGACAAGCTCTGTTAGGTCAAGAACATCAAATAATCAAAGCAAACAGTCCTAGTATGGCTGGCTGATACAAACAAGAAATTTAATAGATGTGTGAGCAAGTCTTGCACAACACAGAATTACATATCAAGAAAAGAAGCATAGAAGGAGGCTTAAAGACCATCACTTGACTAACCAGATGTAAGGTGCATTTTAAACATCATGTGCAACGTATGAACTATCATACACACTGCATATTTTAGATTCTATAATGAAAATGCACATGTATTAGGTTATGCCATGTATGATGCCTAAATGTACACTATAGCAGGCAGGAGTGATTCATCATTGCACGCACAATAGAATTGCAGGTTAAGGGACGGTTCTATTCCGCCTTTTTAGAGCTTATTGTCAAAATAAGCAATAAAAGATGTAAAGAAGTCATTTTTGAGTTATGGGCTTGGGCTTAACATATTTCGATTTGGGGGGGGGGTGCTTCGTGTAGAAGCTCACTAAAAATTGAAGGGAACGGGGATAGTGAAATGACTTTGTTGTCTACCTATATGACACTCAAAATGCCACTCCACATGCCTGCGTCATACCTGAACCTCAAGTAAAAAGAAACACGCAAGCGTTCATTTACCCGCCCGCTTGCATATCCTCTCCCCTTTCCCTCTTCCTTGATCCCCTGCCTGTAGCGCTAGGGTTCCTCTAGCAAGCCGTCGCAACTGGTCCCGTCTGGCCTGCTCCTCGACGATGCTCTATCCAGCTAGGCTACATGGCCGGCGGGTAGGGCCAAGTCTCCCCAGCTGCTCCTCCCTCTTGCACCGCCCCTCATTCTCATGGTCTCCAGCGGCTGCTCCGGTATGGTCCGTCTAATGCACTAATCCGACGGTCGCCGCACAACCGACCGATGCCCCACTCCGATAGAAGGCACCTTGTTCCCCCTTCCCTCCTCCCAGGTCATGTCCTTGAGGTGCTGTTGAAGGATGAGATCATCCAAAAATGTGAGGATATCCTTTGATTTTTTGCCAAATTTTATTCTAATCCATTATACGATGAATTGCTATGAGCTGCTGCTGCTGTTACTATATGATGCATTGCTACGATCTGCTCCTACTGCTGCTATATGATAACTTGCTATGAGCTGCTGCTGCTATATGATGAATTGCTATGAGCTGCTATTGCTATGTGATGACTTGCTATAAGCTGCTCCTGTTGCTGCTATATGATGAATTGCTATGAGTTGCTCTTGCTGCTGCTATATGATGAATTGCTATGATTTGTTGTTGGTATATGATGAATTGCTAGCTGTTGCTGTTGTATGATGAGTTGCTATGAGCTGCTTCTGCTGCTATATGATGCTTTCAGGTGGTGCTGCTATATGATAATAACCAACCACTTGGACCATCGAATTTTGATAAATAATGGTTCTTTCTTTAAATTTAGGCAATGCGTTCATCATTTAAATTAGGTAATGGGATCTCTATGGAAGTAGATTGTGCCAAGTAGATGGTATCTTTGTATTTTCATTTTGAACAAATATTGATGGTCTATTTTCCTATCATATTAATTATTTCAATGAGTTCAATTTGTGATGTTTGCAAGTCAAATTTTAATTTTCATATGGGTAGTAAAATGACAAATTATAATTCAATCTAGATTTTTCACTAATCATACCACAGATAAGCTGAAAAGGTAGGCAATGAAAAGAATTCGTTGGATTATTATTTGGAGTTTATATTAAAAGGTGTTTATTTTCTTATGATAACTTGAAATAACTGTCCCTAAGAAACTTGGCCAACAACACTGACATACAAATAACATGTCATGATGATTGCAATGGAAGTCCAGTTCTTTTGCCAGATTCTCCCAGAATCTGCCCCTACCCAGATTCTCCCAGAATCTTTGAACCCCATTTATTTTACCATCCTCTGAAGTTAGAATCTAATTTGTTAGGATTGTAAAACAAATGGGGGTCATAGATTCTAGGAGAAGCTAGAGAGGGGCAGATTCTAGGGGAATCCTGCAAAAGAACTAGGTCGGAGTAACCTACCATAGCACACTGTATAGGCTCAACGCTGCCTCTCCTTTTTTGAGATGTTCCATGAAATTGCCACATACATCTTCTCCTTAGAAATCTTGTACTTTTTCATTGCGGCACCCTATCCGCAAGTTGACACGGCTAATTTGAGATATCTCTACATGATAATACATTGCTTATCCCTTGCGCATATTTAAACCACCAACTAACAATTGTGTGTAGCATAAACTAGCCATAACTCTGTGTTCTGGACTAGCAGGCACTCTAAGGGAGACTAATGTAGTGCACTGGAATCCCTTTGTGTAATGTACTACCTCTGTTCCTAAATATATGTCTTTGTAGAGATTCTAGTATGGACCACATACAGATGTATATAGATGCATTTTCGCGTGTAAATTCACTCATTTTGCTCTGTATGTAGTCTATAGTGGAATCTGTAGAAAGACTTATATTAGGAACATAGGGGGTATCATGTATGACATCTACATCTCTAATTTAGCAGCCAGTAGTGCAAATCATTGTCTACACAAAGGGATTATTGGTCAAAAATTCTAGCAAAGCACGCTGGCAGGCACACAACAATACAAGAGAGAGACACACTTACAAGATCATAGCAATGCCTCAGTCCAGGATCTTGGTTGGCCAAGCTATTAGATCTAGAAGAAACATCGTCCTTGTAGTTTTTGTCAGTTGCATAACATGTAATACTGACCTGTTAGTATATTTGAAGTACATCGGGCAGGTGATGTTGGACGGGTTTAAAGGTGACAAGTACCTAGGCCGCGGCGGGTCCTTGGCATCTTGCCAGATGGTGGGAATCAGGTTAGCAACGTTAACGGTGATGACACTGCGCTGGCTATCAGGGTCCGGTAAGGAGATCTAGGACCGTGGAGTAGGGTGTTTGCGGAGCGGCTCCGGTAGGGTGGACTAGGTGTGGGTGAAGCGGATCTCAGGCCATGGAAAAGGGAGTCGGTGAAGCTTCTCAAGTGGTTGGGTTCAGGATGTTGTCGATGATGCGGATCTACGGCCGTGGACGGGGCATCAGAAGCTGCTCCGGTAGGTTGGACGAGGGTGCGATGAAGAGGATCTAAGGACGTGGACTTGGGCATTGGCAAAGTGGTCCTGGTAGGGTTGGGAATGGTATAGGCGAAGCTACTCCGGTAGGGTTGCGGATGGTGTCAGCGAAGCGGATTTGGTAGGGTTGAGGAAGGTGTCGGCGAAGAGGATCAGAGGCCATCGACGGTGGCATTGGTGGGGCGGCTCCGGGGGTGTGGACAAAGCGTCTCCGATGGAGAGTATGAAGGAGCCGCTGTAGATGCGCTGCAGTTGCCGAGACTACTAGCGAAGCAGATCCGGCGCCATGGACAAGGCTGACACTGAATGGGTTGTGGTATAGTGGTGGATGAGCAGTCTACTTGTTTCTAAGGGAGGTGGGAGGGGTAGATGCGGCCGCAGAAGCAGATCCGGCGAGCTGGACACCGCTGGTAGTGAATGGGCTCTGGTACACCAGTGGATGAGCAGTCTAGGGTTTCGAGAGGGGAGGGGTAGAAAGGCCGATGAAGTATGGACGGTGTGATGTAAGATGCTCTAGTGATGTGGAGTAGTCATTTTTGCGGGAGGGGCAGAGGAAATGGGGGTGCCGGAAGTTACCAAAGCAGCCCAGACCTATTATGTAAATGAGGGTCATATTATAACTATTGTTCTCCGTGCACTAAGGACAAAAGGGGAATTTTGGATGCTAAAGACTTGGTGGTGGAAATTTTAGAAGAGGCGGGATATTTTGCCACCCGCGGGATCGTTGGTATCCAGTTTCAACTAATTTTGGACGGTGCTAGGGGGAAGTTCATGCGAGACTATGTACATGAGACACACGTCAGCAGTTAATAACTTGTATGAAGTCCACCCCAGAGAAAAATATAATAACTCGGGATGATGCACCGATAACTTGGACGTTCACATGGGCGCGGCCAATTGTACGGTTATAGAGGCACATTTACAAAAAATGGATCAAACACTCAGCCTATGTATTTCTCGTGTAATATATAATTTAGTGCCATTGGTTATTTATTTTAAACATAATGCATTGACGTGTTAATTTTGATATAGAGGCATAAAAAGAAATGGATGTTTTAGTCCCACAAAAGAAATGGATATTGTACTCCGCTACTTAAAAGTGTTATCTCATATGATTACATGGCCTCCATTTCATAAATTGCATACCCGTTGAATCCAATATATGAATATTACATATATTACTTCATAATAGAACCTTAAATCATCCAAGGCTAATGATTGAATGCAAAACTAACAATGGGTGCATGTACATGATAACTACAGTGGTTGTTTGAAGAAACATCACTCTAACTTTGCATGCACAATTGAAAAGGACTATTTCGAAAACAATGTGGTATGTGAGTGTCCAATCTTTATAGCGTTGAATTGATATTGTAACTTTGGCCACCACACGAAATAGATATTGATTTTTGTTCAAGCGATGCACATCCACGGTCGTTAGATAGTGATACGTGAATGAATTGTGCAATCTCTGTCACACGCATACATATCTCATTTCTCTATGGGCATCGGTATCACACACACGCACTTCGTCTATTGCTCTCCCTCCGTCAAGGTTAGAATTCGTCTTTCTACCCCTTCCTACAAGTCTCTCACACAAAAACACACATGCTCTCTCTGTCGAACACGCCCACCCCTTTAATTCCGCCCACCCACCACCACTAATGTCTCAAAGTATAACGATGTCTCGCACACATATGCGTAAGGTTAACTAGAGACCTGGAACCATATGAATACATACAATGGGATTCTAGCAGAGCACCTTTTGTTTTGAGATTTGGCTCACACACACGCGCGCAGTAGACATTGTTTCTCTCTTATTTTTTTCCGGCACTTGCATGCACACTGCTTGTCTATCTCTGTGATGCTTTAAGTATGCCTCGCACACATGCTATCTACCTATCCCTTAATACACATATGTATCACACAAACTCCTTCTTGCTATATCTAAGTGTCATTGGCACCACACCCACACACACACACTTCCCGACACCGAAGTAGTAGGGTGACAACTCGATCTTGATACTAATCTATCTATTGGCTTCTCTCTCAAACACACACACACACCTTTTCCTACCGCACACACACTCTCGATATGTCTTTCTCTCCCTCCCCCTCCCCACCCCCAACAATGACAACAGAAGGGTGAAAACTCGATCTTGATCTTAATCTATCAACTAGCTTCTCTCTCAAACACACACACGCACACATGAGCGCTAGTTTTGTGTGTCTGCCTCGCTCACACACACTCGATACCTATTTCTCTCTGTAGCCCCCTCGATATATAAACTTCTAATGCGCGCATAGTTGTAGTGACAATGACACTAAACCCAGTGTGCCTTGTTTTTACCGGCCTCATGTGATAGTTTTGACCCTGTTTTCTGCTAATTAACAAGGAAACCTTTTCTTTGTTACTACTAGTGAAATTGAGATCATTCAGGGCAGACATAAAATATATCACTTCAACCAAATTATCGTAGTAACTATTTAAAAAGAAACTAGAAAGATGCCTGTGCGTTGCACGGAACATCAAGATGCATTTGTATGAGTAGTTTATCATGTGAGAGAAAAAGATGAACGAGGGAAGGCCTTATTTGCAAATGTGGAGAGGGGTATGGGTATCTTTTTGCAAAATTGCCATAGTTTCCTTCCTATCCGTCATATATAAATCGAACAGCCTATATTGCAGGATGGCAGGCACATAATCATCACCAACTCTGTTTTTATAAGAGTAGAGATATATCTCCTACATCGTCCACAATGAACATCTGTTGGACTAGTTAGCGCCGGATGCTCGCAGCGCGATGACTTGAGTTCGAACTCTGTCCTAAACTTTAGATTTATATATTTTTTAATATATACTTCTTTCACTACTGTACTGACAGTGGAACCCATAGAGTACTTAGAATACAAGATTAAGGATGGATTTGCTTCTTTTTAACTTTCTGTATGAACCTGTAACCACCCCGCAAGTCATGTACACTGTACATGAAATTAACTATTTAGAGGGAGAATCATACACGCAATTAACTCAAATGGATTGGATGTGACTCTACTATTCTCCAACGGCAACCGGTTAATTTCCTCCTGCTTCCTTCTGTGGAGGACGACATCCAATGCCAGCGGCATACATTTTCACAAGTACAACCAACCAGTGGAAATTCATGCAAACATGGACTGACTTCATATAAGCATGAAGGATTTCATATAGAAAAGTCAGATATTCATATAAACATGATGGGGATTTCATTACATTACATGAACTTAGCGGTGCTAATCCGACTCTCGTGGTATAATTAATACCAAATCTAAATGGCCGCCCACGGATCCCTTTGTCTTCCTCATGTCCGGTAGACACTTGCGGGGTCGACGAAGGTCCTCGCAAGAGACAAAGCAGCCAAGAAACCACATGTATACATAGTCGTCGCCTCGGTGGTGGCCTTCATGGGACCCAAGTGGCGGCAGCCTCCCGTGTTCTACTTATCCTCGATGATGGTGGCGGACATGGAGAAGCCGGCCACTGACTTGTCGCTCTCTGTGCACCCGGCATCTGTCTCGCCTTGCATGGCGCTGCCGCAGGCACGGGAGGCGTGCCCACATGCACGAGTGGTGCAGCAACCGCAGAGACGGGAGGTGCGGCCGCAGACACTAGTGACGCGGTATGACACGGCAGCGACGACGCCCGTGTTGCCGTGCTCGCCGCCGTGCTGGCATGGAGCAACTCGCCACTCCTCATCAAGCTGAACTGGAGCGGCAGGTTGCTGAACCACGCGCCGGCTTGGGGAGACAACTGGCTCCGTCGGGCCAGGCGAGGTAGGTGAAGCACCGAGCGGCCTTGCTCGTATCCGGAGGCCTCGGCGGGCCACCCATCTGGGTAGTATGCCATAGAACGGCTCCTCGTATGCCACCGGAAGAGTGGAAAATGGTGAAGTAGGAGATGGGGGAGTGGCGGAGGGGTGCGATTCTTGCCCGCTGTCTGGCCTCGTTTAAACGAGGCCAGACAGCGGGCAAGAATCGCACGTGAGGGAGAGGGTAGCAGTTCCTGAAATATTGAACAACCAACGATGCATCCTCCTTCAATTAGCATGTTGAATGCATGAGGGAAGTAATGAGAGGAGGAGGGGGAAAAGAGGCAGCACGATGTGAATGCAACGTAGTTTGCACTCATATAAAGGCGCCCTTCCAGTCCAATGCAACTTCCACATTATCGGTGTCAAAACCGGCGGATCTCGGGTAGGGGGCCCCGAACTGTGCGTCTAGGCGGATGGTAACAGGAGACAAGGGACACGATGTTTTTACCCAGGTTCGGGCCCTCTCGATGGAGGTAAAACCCTACTCCTGCTTGATTAATATTGATGATATGGGTAGTACAAGAGTAGATCTACCACGAGATCAGAGAGGCTATGCCCTAGAAGCTAGCCTATGGTATGATTGTTGTTCGTACTACGGACTAAAACCCTCCGGTTTATATAGGCACCAAAGAGGGTTAGGGTTACATAGAGTCGGTTACAATGGTAGGAGATCTACATATCCGTATCGCCAAGCTTGCCTTCCACGCCAAGGAAAGTCCTATCCGGACACGGGACGAAGTCTTCAATCTTGTATCTTCATAGTCTAGGAGTCCGGCCAAAGGTGATAGTTCGGCTATCCGGACACCCCCTAATCCAGGACTCCCTCACACATCGTACGCACCTAAGCACCTACACTAAGTGCAAAAGTGGTCACTGCAGACCCATGGCAGTGATGCACGTGAGCGGCCAGCAGCTGTGTCAGATGGTCCATGATGCCGGCCTGCGGCATGACACCAAAGACCATCTCCAGAGGGTGTTGGCGACCGGTTGGTTCATGGCCATCGCCAACGCGAGCTATGACTCTTAGTTGGACAAAATGATCGTTGCCACCATCAACAAGTTCACCGTCGTCAAGAAGCTCGTGAACAACATTGTCGTACTCCTCCAGCCCGTGCACCCGTGCTCCTCATTGCATGCCACCCTAATCGGCCTCCATGGCGAGAACCACTTTCAAGCACTGGTGGCCCTACGACTGCCCACCAATGCAACAAAGAATGTCCACCTGGAGGTCGCGCTCGTCGCGAGGTGCCTCGCCCTGCAAGAATTCGTCAACCTACACATCCACGTGTATGAGGAAGGCATGTACATAGGTATGTACAAGGCTGGTGTGGACGCTATGATGTTGGCCTTTGTCAACTGGCTGGAAGCCTTGGACGCCTTTGTTGAGAGGCACCTTGACCTCTCCACAAAAGTTGCCGCTCCTAAGACGCCGGTCGGTGGCCCGGCGCATTGAGTCCATCTTTCTTGTTGCCTCCTATAACCACCACTGCGATCGTATCACCGTGGACATAATTCTTATTGTGCTATTGCATTCTCGTTCCGGTCAATACAGACATGTGCAATCCCTTTTTCACATTTGGAGGCAATTACATGCATCACTGTAACTAGTAATCCATTCGTCAATTTATAAGTTGGCTTACCTTTTCCATCAACTTCGTAATTTACGTTCGATGCTTGACCCGACCTACGAACTACTCCTAAATTCAAAAATTGAGACTGAACCTATAAATTCAAAACTACTTGTGCAGCACGCCTGTCATGTTCGCAAGTTCAAAACCAGAAACTAGAACACGTACATGAAGCATGTCCCTTCCCCGTCGCATACCACACTGTCATTCCGTCCCCCAGTCAACGCGCATTGGCTAGGCTTCATATCAGTACAACAGGTGCGACCGCATGTGACCAAACTGATGATGCGCCAACCTTGCTACTACCCTGCTTATCAGGCGGGACAAGCCCCGCCCTAGCGTTTCCAATCGCTATTTCTATCTATCGATCGTGCCAAAGAGCAGAACCAAATGTTACAATTTATACATGTTTCTCTACTGCTATAAAAGACTCGATTTGTGATGGTGGAGTGTCTGTCATCCATCATTTCTGACCATTAGATCTGCATCTAATGGTTTTGAGGTAAATTGTGGCATTTTTGCAACAATAGCCCACTTCTTTACTCCAATTTGTAGAAAACCCCTTATTATCTTGAAAGCAACCTCACCCTCCCTCACCTCATCAAAACAGCCTGATAAATATATTTTGAGTGAAAACTAATATATTTTTAGTGCTAGATATGTATATCAAAACAAGAGTGTTTTCTTTCAAGTTTGTGAACAAGTACTATTCTTCTTTGGATCCGTTGCAATGCACGAGCACATTACTAGTAAAAGGAAAAGGCCTGCCGCGTTCGCGTCGCAGCACCACATGCCCGGGAATCGGGAGTACTCCACGGCCCGTCCGGCACGCCACATAGCTAGGGAAGGCATGTTGCCTAGCATTTTCACTTTCATGTAGGACCGCAATTGAGCAAACCGACTATCGGCAAACCGCACCCCGCCCACCGCATTGGAAAACAGAAACGAGGAGGGCAAGATCTAGATGTAGCATGGAAGACATGAAATTTGATGTCAGATGTGAGTCGTTGATAGAGTAGGGGCACTCCATACTACTCGTACTATGAAGTTTGTACTACTACTACTGCTACTATACAACTAGGTATGTGCACGACACAACATCATAGGAAGAAAAAACGGGAAGATCTTGTTTTGGGTGATTTATCTTTTTTCAGTCAACGTAGTATGCATATTATGATGTGGGGGCACCCATGAAGCCACATGGCACGTCTGTAGGTCTTATTTAGAGCTTCTTGTGTGGATCGATCACACTGTCGTGTTGCTCATTCGAGAAAAACGTGTATGGGTACTTATAGTAGATCCCAATCAGAGCCACCTGGACCATTGGATCAACATCAATCAATGGTTCTATATCGTGTACGTATAAATACACGCATTGACTCCAGAAAAATAATGAATATAGAATGTATAATATAATACCACATATTGGGTTTCTCTAAAGTCAAACTTCGTATACTTTCAACAATTTGTAGGAAAAAGTATTAACATATACACCACCAAATATATATTATTTGATTCATCATTGCTTTTATTCCCACAATGTGTAAATTTGTTAGTGTAAATGTTCATATTATTTTCACCAAATTCAGTCAAGCTTTACAAAATTTGGCAGCAGTCAAAGCTATATATGTGCAGAGTAAATTACAAACGGAGGGAGTGGAATAGATATAGATATAACCATACAAATAAAGAAATATAGTAATATAGTCTATATATATAAATAAGACTACTACCCTTTTTTCTAGGTTAGAAGTACACATTGTTTTGCTTCGCTATAATTTGCATTTGCGGGGTGTGTGTAGGACTACCGCCTTTTGTTTAGTACCAGTAACCCCACCATTATCCTTGATGAATTAATATTGGCATTTATGATTGCATTATCTTAGTTCTAGCCGGTTCTTTGGTTGCTTGGCGGAACTCCATCTCATTATTCAGGTTGATTTTGTGCATACGACAAGATCATCGTCCATCGAAGATTTGCTAAGTAACGATTTTCGATTTGTATCACCGGGTATGATATAGCTGGATCGTCAACTTCAAAATCCACCAAGTCGATACTTATCCCCACTCTCATTGAAAGATTGGGTCTCCATCATAAGACTACCACCTAGATAATTTCTCCCTATAACACACATGAGCACCCATCTCATTATTCAGGTCCATGCCTCCCTCTCTCTCTCTCTCTCTCTCTCTCTCTCTCGAAACGCACAAACCTCTCCACACGATGCGTGTCTCTTGGTCTCTCTTCCATCCCATGACAAAAAGGCACACCACCATTCTCTTCTTCTTGCTACCCCCATCTATGTAGTTAGGTCTCCTTGTAACAAACAAGCATTCATCTGTCTCTCTACTATCTCTTTCCACCACACATAACCTTACATCCCTTGCCAGGCGTGCTGTTGAGGTCTATCCAGCTCTGTCACACGCAAACAAACGCTGTCTGAGTGTCCCTTCATCACACACACACTATCGCTACCCCATATCCGCAACGTCGTAACCTTGTTGATCCCGATGTTACACACACTTGTCTCTCTCTAACACACACACACACGCACACACACACACACCCTCTCTCTCTCTCTCTCGCCCTTTCGGACACTCCTCTCTCCACGACACACACAAACGTCTTTCCGACACGCATATGCCCCTCTCTTGTTAGTATCGCTGCCCCGCCCCTCTCTTTGTCACACAAATATTCTCACTATATCTATCTCTCGCAATAATACATGTGTAGTCTAAATTGAAACCAACTACAAAAATGAGCTCCATTACAAAAATCAAACCACTCCCAAACAAAATATGAAAATAGGGTGAAATCTTGCACACACATGTTTGTTGCATGCATGAATGTCAATGATATGGATGTACTACTCGTACATCACACAGACCCATTACACCCAAATTACATTAAACCCTTCTCAAAATATGGTGTGCATGTGATGTTTGTTGTACTGCTCCTACCAGCCTTCCTTCGACACGTTCCAACATATTGTGATACTTACGATTCTATTTTTCTCCTCAGACCATGTGAAACCACGAATAGGTCACCCCGCCTCCACTGGTACTGTAGCTTGAAGCTCCCACACGGACACAACACCACCGGAGCACGCATCCAATGCCGAAGTGGACGGCACCACAGCTTGGGAAGAGGATGGAGTCTCCGACATCGCCAAGGTGGAACATGCCCTTTACGGCCGGAAGTACGCGTGCTGACTATCCACGCGGAGGACAGTGTGATCTAGCGGCTCGTCCTCATCGGCCACGAGGGGTAGCTGTTTTCCAGCAGCACGCCATGGTCGGTCACGAGGAGGTGCATCGCGTCCTCACCGCTCACAATGTGGAGGGTTCTCCAGCAGCATGCCCGTGAGAATCACATCGTCGAGAGCACGCACGCTAACATCGCACCATCGCCGCTCTCGACATGGACGAGCGCATGCTCCGGCAGGATGCCCACGAACATTGCATCCTTGCTGCTCACAATGTGGATGAGCGCGTTCTCCAGCAGCATGCCCGCGAGCATCGCATCGTCTCCGCCCGTGAGCATCGCATCGTCACCGCTCTCGATGTGGATGGGTGCGTGCTCCGGTAGCACGCCCCCGAACATCGCATCCTCGCTGCTCAGCCGCACGAGCGTGTGCTCCAACAACATGGCCGCGAGCATGGCATCCTCACAGCTCACAAGGTGGTTGAGCGCATGCTCCAGACAATACCCCAGGAGTCGGGACGCGAGCACCGCACCCCCGACGATGAGGAGTACTGCATGGTGCCCATCATGGTTTAGGAAAATCCCGTTATTCTATCGCTCCCTGGAGGAGCACGAGCTCCGGTGGGCGCTCAAGGAGTCCCGCGGCGATATGAGGTGGCGGCGGACGTGCAAAATTATCCTTCGAGCTCTCCTCCTCTTACAAAGACGCCTCCACCGCCCCTTTCGTACGTCCTTTGCCTCGGCTGCAGCGGACATTTAGAGTTTAGTTTTATGGAACATTAATATTTGGACTAATGCAAAAAACAACCTATGACTAACAGGCATAAATAGATGATGTGGCGGCATTGCATGCTGGAGTATTACGGATTGCATGCATGACTAGCTTATGTGGCCTGGGGCATGGCTCGGAAAGGCTATGGAAAAATAAATAGATAATTCGTTTAGAGTGACTGCACTAAATGGGAGCATGTAAATATCTTTAGAGTGCACTCCACTTTTTCTTCAGACGCTTAGGTGTACCAGATGCCGTGCCATGCTACAAAATGTTAGAAAAAAATCTGCTCCATTATTTTAAAATTCTATTATTATCTTAAAACCTGCCACACCCGCCCCTCACCTCATCAAAACAGCCCGAGGAATATGTCTTCAATGAAGCATATGTTATTTTTATTGATATATGCATATCAAAACTAGAGTGTTTATATTTCAAGTTTCTGAACAAGTATTTATTCTACTACTTTGGATCCATTGCAACACACTAGCCGGCACATTAGTTGTAGTACGAAAGAAATTTCAGGTTTGGCACGAGTTCATACTGCGGGAGCACCACAAGGCCTGGCGTAGGAGTTACATTTCCCTCTCGGGGCCCATGGTACCGAGCTTCGGTGGCTTAGTGCACCAGCTGCATTTGAGTCAAGGACATGTGAACCCTACATGCAGCTGGCCCACATGTCATTCTCATAAAAGTAGAGGGACGGTTGAACCGAGAGGGGTGACGCGCAGGTCGGCGGACGTGTGGTGTCATGGGTTCGAGCGGCATTATGGGAATCGCGTGGGAGGGTGTGGCTGTGGTAGAAACTTGATGGTCGCCGTAGTTCAGCTGGCCCGCATGTCATGCACACTAAGGCAGAGAAGCGGTGGGGCCGATAGGGGTGGGGCGCACGTCGGGGGACGTGGTGCTGTGGGTTGGAGTGGCGTCATGGTAATCGCATGTGGTAGAGGTGGCAACATGATGGTCGTCGTGGTTCTACTTCCATGGACAAGCTGTCATCTCTACTGACGCATGCATTGCATACCACTCACTACAAGGAGTAGTACTAGAGAAAACTAGACGGATAAACAGTTCATTATAGTCAAGCGGACCTATATCAATGTACACATAGTACACTTGTTCCAATGACATGCACCAGCGAAATAGTTCATCTATATCAATGTACACAGAGAGGAAATATAATTTTTACAAGAGAGGAAATAGTTCATCCATCTATAATGCCCTGCTGCTAGTGCAGCTTCTCTGGGAGACGGCTTCGCAACAAGCTCTTTCAACTCTGTAGCTATCTCGAAACTCACACAGGCATCGAGGGCAGCATATTGTATCCGCTCATAGGTCAAGGGATAATTATCCCATCCAGACGACCTTAATCCCAGTGTCTTGTCACCCTTATCAAGATATG
The DNA here is from genome assembly GCF_002162155.2 of Triticum dicoccoides. Classification (NCBI taxonomy): domain Eukaryota; kingdom Viridiplantae; phylum Streptophyta; class Magnoliopsida; order Poales; family Poaceae; genus Triticum; species Triticum dicoccoides. The sequence continues at coordinate 377,816,362 of NC_041387.1, forward strand.
TTCCAAGCACAGAATTTGCTACGTCGAACAGGGATGGTGTTTTTTTTATCACAATCGTCTATAGGAATTCTAGTTTGTAGGTCAGCGATGTTTTTCAAGTCAAGGTTGTATGGCGCCAGCTTCTCTTTTCCCCTTCGATGGCTGCCCCACAGATGTATATGTCCTCCCGAGACATGAAATCGTGGAGCTCACCTTGTATGGAGGGCACGTGTATAATGTAATACACCAAAACTTCATCTTTGAGGCACAAATGAAGGACGGCGACGCGTTGGATCTTCCCAGTGGCACGCTCCATGTACTCTGCGTAGAGCCTGACGACCTTCATCTCCACCTTTTGGAGGGAGATGGATACATTGTTGATCCACTCCTAAACAACCCTTGGGTGGTCGGTGACGGTGGCAACTATGCTCAACGAGCCTTCTACGAGGACATGTTTGACACTAAAAACTTGCATAGGGATCTCTTTTGCCATTTGGAACTGCTGGACCGGAGGGCTATGGTTTGGAGAGTTAGGATTAAGATGGCTTGTCTAACTGAAGAAGATGATTATTTAAAGGGGCTTCGGAATTACTCAAGGAGGATATGAATCCAGTGGGGTTTGAATGCAAATGAAGGAGAGGTGAAGAAGTCCAGGAAAATCGGTTCCCGATGGAGAAGTAAATGGGAGAAGTGGCATGCAGGCAGTTGATTAGACGGCTTGGTAGACCAACCTACAAAATGAGAAGGCAATTCGGGTAGCGTACTAAGGAGTGGTCCATGTCCATCTACATGCCCATCCTTCTATCACTACATGTGCCACTAGGTAGTTGAGGTCACTCTTCCAAATCACTGAGGGAGTCCTGGATTAGGGGGTCCTCGGACAGCCAGATTATGTACTTGTGCCGGACTGTTAGACTATGAAGATACAAGATTGAATACTTCATCCCGTGTCCGGGTGGGACTCTCCTTTGCGTGGAAGGCAAGCTTGGCAATTCGGATATGTAGATTTCCTTCTCTGTAACCGACTCTGTGTAACCCTAGCCCCCTCAAGTGTCTATATAAATCGGAGGGTTTAGTCCGCAGGACAACGACAATTATAATCATAGGCTAGCTTCTAGGGTTTAGCCTCTACGATCTCGTGGTAGATCAACTCTTGTAATACTCATATCATCAAGATCAATCAAGTAGGAATTAGGGTATTACCTCCATAGAGAGGGCCCGAACCTGGGTAAACAATGTGTCCCCCGCCTCCTGTTACCATTAGCCTTAGACGCATAGTTCGGGACCCCCTACCCAAGATCCGCCGGTTTTGACACTGACATTGGTGCTTTCATTGAGAGTTCCACTGTGTCGTCATGATAAGGCTTGATGGCTCATTCAATCATCCACGATGATGTGGTCCAGGGTGAAGTTTTCCTCCCCGGACAGATCTTTGTATTCAGCGGCTTCGCACTGCGGGCCAACTCGCATGGCCATTTGGAGCATATCGATAGCTATGCCCCTGGCCATCAGGTCAGGTTTGGAAGCCTGAACTACACTGCCGACGTCCGCAGAGACTTTATCTTCGAAGGATTCGAGGCCATGAAAGGTGCACTGTACAGCCAAAATGAGCATGACTTAGATCTGCCATCGGACGGTCTTCATGAGAACGCACCTGCAGCTGCCATGGCCTTAGATCCGGAGCAGATCGTGTCATCCGAGGACGGGTGGATAGACCCCGCCACGGAGGCCGCACACTCATCGGTGATAGAGCCGAACACAGACTTCACCTCCAATAAGGTCTGTGTCATCGGACCCTCGGACTCATCTCCGTCCATAGGTTCCGAACCGCGTCGGTCCGTGCCTATCGAACCTGATTGGGCACCGATCATGGAGTTTACCTCCGCGGATATCTTTTAGCACTTGCCCTTGGGCGACGTGCTAAATTCATTAAAATCTCTCTCCCTGTCAGGAGACTCCTGGCCGAACTATATACGGCTTGAGTGGGAAGCAGACGACGAAGAAATTCGTTTCCCACCTAGCACCCACCTAATAGCCACTGTCGATGACTTAACTGACATGCTTTATTTCGACTCAGAAGACATCGACGGTATGGACGACGATGCCGGAGAAGAACAGGAACCACCGCCCACAGGGCGCTGCACAGCCACCTCATCATATGATATATATATATGGTGGACACACCCAAAGAACACAATGGAGATGAGGCAACGGAGGATAACTCCCTAGAGAAATAATCTAAGCATCGGTGTCAGCGGCTCCGCTCTAAGCCCCGCCATAGCAAAAATAGTGATACCGGAATAAGAGACAATAGCGCTCCGGATAATGCCGAAGACGAAAACAATCCCGCCCAGCTAAGCCTCGAGCAAGCCGTACGGGAAGATGGGCAAGCTAGCCCTGATGAACAGGCAATGGATGGAGACTCTGATGACGACAATGACATGCCCCTCTCCGAAGACGAGTTGAGCCTCAGCGACGAAGAATTCATCATGCCTGAGGATCCTATCGAGCAGGAGCGCTTCAAGCGCTGGCTTATAGCCACTTCAAAAAGCCTGAAGAAAAAGCAGCAGCAGATCAAGACATGCTAACTGACATATGGACCGAGGTCCTGGCAGCCGAGGAATACGGACTCGAGCTCCCAACCAAAAGTTACCCAAAGCGTAGTACAACAAACAACTGGATTGATCTTTGACACCGGCTAGAAACGCACATAGTTAGGAAACAGAATAAAATCAATCCTTAGCTAGCCATGATGATGGCGCTCCTCAAGAGCCCGGATAGAAATCGCCAAACAGGTACCTAGGGTAGATCTCGATGGGAAATTCCTGGGTTGTCTTCCTCGTAGTATCGTGTCAAGGCGGCTGGCGGCTGCTAGAAAAATTCCTACGATGTTGAGGCAGCCTTTGATCCAAACAGAGCGTTGGGGGTTGGATAGAGCATGTATGTACGGTAAAAATTAGTTTGGACTCTATCTTTCATGGCATTGGTGGGTAATTTCTACATCTTTAGAGTTATAATTAATCTAGCGGTTGTGGTTTTTCGATCTATTAAATTAATGGTCAGATATTCCTAATTATTGTGGGATTTTCTAGCCTATTTCTCTTTTTTCTGACGAGGCTGTAAAGTACTTTTTATATATAAATAGATTCGAGGAGGAGGCACTAGAGCCTACACTACCAGCACAGGATGTGGCTGACCAGCCACCCCGTGGCCGAGACAAACCGGCGTATCAGCCCGAACACCAGCCCACACCCCGTCGCCAAACAAACAAAAACACAAAGGCCCGGGGCTACACGCATGACCTGCAAGATGAATTGGAAAACAAAGCAGGACAGTCAAGATCAATCTACGGATCACGCGGGCACGACCCAACGCGTGATGATGACCGCCACGTCGGGTATACTAAATACAAATTTGGCCGGGCCAAATACAACAGACAAGACTCATTCGAACTGCATCGTGATGTAGCCTGGCACAGAGGCGCCGCACACCCCCTATGCTTCACTAACGAAGTAATGGAGCATGAATTCCTAGAAGGGTTTAAACCCGTGAATATCGAGCCCTACAATGGGACTACAGACCCCGCGGTATGGATAGAAGATTTCCTTCTCCACATTCACATGGCCCGCGGTGATGATCTACATGCCATCAAGTACCTCCCACTAAAACTTAAGGGACCGGCTCGGCATTGGCTGAATAGTTTGCCGGCAAACTCCATTGGAAGTTGGGAGAACCTGTAAGACACATTCCTGGATAACTTCCAAGGAACTTACGAGCGACCACCGGATGCTGATGATCTAAGTCACATAACCCAATAGCCCGGAGAGTCAACCAGGAAATTCTGGACTTGGTTCCTAACTAAAAAGAACCAAATTATCGACTGTCTGGATGCCAAAGCCCTAGCGGCCTTTAAGCATAACATCCATGACGAGTGCCTTGCCCTACACCTTGGCCAAGAGAAGCCGAAGTCCATGGCAGCCCTCACGAGACTCATGACCTGCTTTTGTGCGGGCGAGGACAGCTGGCTAGCTCATAGCAACAGCACATCAAGAAATCCTGGCACCTCAGATGCCAGAGATAGCAAGGCAAAGCCCCGACGCAACAGACACAAGCATCGCAATAATGGCGATAATGCTGAAGACACGACCGTCAATTCTGGATTTAGTGGCTCTAAGTCGGATCAGCGGAAAAAGCCATTCAAAAGAAACAGTCTGGGCACGTCCAGTCTGGACCGCATACTCGACCGTTCATGCCAAATTCACGGCACCCTAGGAACACCAGCCAATCATACCAACAGAGAATGTTGGGTCTTCAAACAAGCCCACAGGCCAGGTGTCGAAAATAAGGAGAAGGGTTCGCAGAGCGACGACGACGATGAGGAGCCCCATTCACCGAACATAGGAGGGCAAAAGGAGTTCCCTCCGCAAATTAAAACGGTGAATATGATAAATGTCACCCATATTCCCAAGTGGGAGCGGAGGCGCACACTTAGGGATGCTGACCGAGCGGAGCCAGTCGCCCCAAAATATAACATATGGTCGTCTGGCCCGATCATCTTCAATCGTAAGGATTGCCCGGACAATATTCGTGAGGGCAACTCAGCCGCATTAGTCCTCGACCCAATAATTGACGGAGTCCACCTCACACGAGTCCTTATGGATGGAGGCAGCAACCTGAACCTGCTTTATCAGGATACACTACATAAGATGGGCATCGATCCTTCAAAGATCAAAACCACTGAAACCACCTTTAAAGGTGTGATACCAGGTGTGGAGGCCCGCTCTACAGGCTCCGTCACTCTGGAAGTAGTCTTCGGGCACCCGAATAATTACCGTCACAAAGAGTTAGTCTTTGACATCGTCCCCTTTCGCAGTAGCTATCATGCATTGCTCGGACAAACCGCGTTTGCTCGATTCAACGCGGTGCCACATTATGCCTACATTAAACTCAAGATGCCCGGTCCATGCGGCATCATAACAGTTAATGGCAGGGCCGAACGATCCCTCCATACCGAAGAGTACACTGCTGCCTTAATAGTAGAAGCAACGAGTGGCACCTTTCAATCGAACCTTGAGTCGACGGCCAAGCTTCCAAACACTGCCAAAGGAGTCCGAACTACTTCACGACAGAATAGCCCGGCTCATCAGGAGCTTAATTAAAACACTCCGGTAGTAAACGGAGGCAAAGCTAGGATAGGCCACACAATGCGGCTTAACCGCTCCGTGGCACACAAACATTTTTTGCATTTTCTTTGCAGGTCCAATTTTGTGTAGGCCATCACTGGCGAGATGGTGACTAGACCCACTAAGGGACGAACATACCAAGGAAGGAAATAGCTCGACCACGCATGGGAATCCTTAGATATTCCCCTTGATGACCATCTGATTATTACCCGGATCTGCACACGGCTTCCCTCCCCTGGTCACAGCAGGTTCTAAAGTCATATTTCTTTTTATCACACTATATGTACCCGTACGCATCAACGTATTATTCAGTTACAGTATGTGGCTTTATATGACCCTTGCTTGCTCCTCCTTCTTATTATATTCTTTGTTAACTGGCATCTGACACACTACGATATGCCTTAATATGCCAGGGGCCTCGTTGTACCCATAATACGGCAATAAAGTCGGAACACCTTCACGGCCATTCGGCACCCCGAACTTATAGCATTATATGCATCGGCTCCGAATCATGTCTTGGGTCAATAGTTGGGTTGCCCGGCTCCTGTGCTTGCTACCCTATGTTCCGCTATATCGGCTAGGGTAGTAAAGGGAGAACTACTGCGATTGCGTCCCGGTTCTTCTGGACGAGCGCCTCAGTAGAGAAAGCCAAAAACTGACTGTCTTGATACGGCGAGAGCTAGTCAGCTGTTCGAGAGGTTGCAAAATATTTAAGGATTTCTTTCGCATTATGCGATAACTAATGCAGCGTGCCATGGATCGGCTGTTCTTTCAATCAGGTGCTTATAGAGCCCCTATTGCGGTCTTCTGAACACCAGGGGCTGCGCCTACCTTTCTTTTGCAAACTCCTATGGCTAAGTGAGAGTGATAAAGCCTTACAGTCTGATTGCCTGGTTCGTTGCGCTGAACACCTCCTTCAAGGACCCAAAACTAGGGTAAAGAGTGCTCAGGTTCATCCCAAACACCCCTGTACTTGCTACATGGGGGCAGAAGCCGACGACTGGCCAACTCTCAGGATTAATATATAAAACGGCCGCACAGGAGGAAAAACTTTCAAATAACAGGCAATAAATAATACAAATTACCTTGTTTAATATTACATAGGACAACATGATTGTATTCATGGGAATATAATGTCCTTGGCGCATTGCTCCACCACAAGGCGGGATCTTTTCAGGACACTATCATAATATAACTCGGGTTTGCGGTGCTCCTTCCCCTCCGGTGGTCCTTCGGTCATCAGCTTTTGAGCATCCATCTTTGCCTAGTGTACCTTCACACAGGTGAAGGCAATTCGCGCACCCTCTATACAGACCAACCTCTTGATGACTTCAAGTCAAGGGCAGGCACTCACAAGCCGCTTCACGAGCCCAAAGTAACTGCTAGGAATCGGCTCGGCAGGTCATAGCCAGATAATTAAATCCTTCATGGCTAGTTCGGCTGCCTTATGCAGTTCAATCAGTTGTTTTGGCTGATTGGCAAAAGGCACTGGATATTTTGGCACCAGATACTGTGACCAGAAGAGCTTCTCTATGGTGTCCTTTCTTCGGCCCGGTAGAATTGGGCGGCATCAGATATGCTGCGTGGCAGTTCTGCAAATACCCCTGGAAAAATCCGAATTCAAAGTAGTAAACGTGATTTGCTCCCTTCAAATACCTGCATTGCATAGAAAAAGCCTTACCCGTCGCGATCTTCCTTGCCTCCTGGATTTCCTGCAGGGCGCCTTGGGCTTACCCCCAGGTATCACATGCGGCTTGACGAGCTTGGGAGAGTACGGATTCTTTCTCCGTTACACTCTGCTCCAAGCTCTCGCATTTCTTCATGACCTCTTGGAGCCCTTGCTCAGCTTCAATAACCTTGGCCTCGTGCGTTTCGCGAAGAGCCTGCTTTGCGGCTGCCTTCTTCTTGGCTTCGGCCATAGCCTTCTTAAGAGCCTCAATTTCTCCCGTTGCCCCTAGAGCACATCATAAAAATAGTTTCATCATACTAACCTATTTATTCGCGCTGAATGAGAACATGGTTTTTGCATACCTTGGTTATCCTCTAACTGCTTCTTCACTTGGCCGAGCTCTTCTTCGGCCCGCTCCAGACTCTGCTTCAGTCCGGAGACTTCTGTAGTATGAGATGCGGCAGTCGCTATAGAAGCCTGCTTATAAAAAATGAGGGAGAGATGCCATAAGGTGAGTCTCCTGCGAACATATATTTGATCCTCTGTCTGGTTCTTTCTTTCGCCGAACTGTGTATCAGGGGCTACTACCTATACTACAACACTCTTTAAAACCTCACAAAACATACCTCAGAGCCAGTTATAAGGCTGATGCAGGCTTCATTCAGCCCACTCTCAGCGGACTGAATCTTCTCAATCACCGCACCCATAAGGGCACAGTGTTCTTCAACGATGGAGGCGCTCTTCAGCGCCGCCGATAAAGTATCCGGCACCTCTGGTTGGACAGAGGTTGCCGGTGGAACAGGTGCACCCCCTCCAGCCGAGGGAGTCTGCCTATCTGATTCTGGAGCCGTATCGATCTCCGGAAATGTGTCCGGCTGGGGGCCAAATTTGAGATAGCCCCCGCCGTCGATGTACATGGGAGCCTTTTCTCCCGTGTGTCTGGCCCCTGAAGTTTGACCTCCTGGCGCCGCCTTGACGATCTTTCCCCCCCTCCTTGGCCTGGGTCCCTCTGGGACAATACCTCGGTGTCATTCACGTGTTTTGGGGAAGGGGCCTTCGGGGGTGTCCCACTATCCATAGCATCCAAGCCTAGTAAATTCTCCGATGAGGATTGTTCGGTGCGGGACCTCTCCAGACTGCAAAAAAGTGTGGCTCAATGATTAAAACATCATGCAATAGTGAGTCTGGATGTGCAAATGTGTTCGGATTTTATATACTCAAGAGTTCACCAGGGGTTGGGCCCTAGGATCCCACTCCGGGCTGCTGTCGGTAGCGGCGGTGGACTCCTCCAGAAGGGGAGTTTTTCCCTTCTTAGGCGACTCGGCCTCCAAGGGTGTGGAGGCCATCCTTTTCCTTCTTCCCCTCGTTGGGGATTGGTTTTCCTCCTCTTCCTCGTCCTCTCCGGAGGAAGAGCGGGCATCAGAGTCCACTACAAAAAATACACTCCCGTGATGATACGTGTTTGTCATAGTAGGTCGCGTTTTTGTCATGCATGTACATCCATGATGATTTTATGATAGAATCAAGATAGTCATACCTGTGTTGTCGTAGAAGTATTCCATGACATTACCAAAATTATCATCACGGAAGTGTCCACTTCCATGATGATAAATCGCGCGTCACAGAAGTGCTTTCGTCAAGGGTGACCGACACGTGGCATCCACCATAACGGGACGCCGTTAAGCTATCGGGTCGGGTTTTGGATCCGATAAACCATTAACAGCCACGACCAATGGGGATTTTCCACGTGTAAAATCATCATTGGCTGGAGGAAACGCGTGTCTGCTCATTGTTGGGACAGATGTCATCCACTCATTGGGCAGAAGGTGCCTATGATACGTCGACACGTGGCACGGCCCAACAGAGGCCCATTCCTGTGAAAAGAACGGCCCTTTGACTTGGTCAAAATGTGGCGGGTCGGGCCATGGAAAGCTTGTTAATGGCTTGTCCGCATAGAGCCCATTTATAGCCCGCTAACCCAAGGCCTGTTAAAGCCCTATCTGAATTAGGCCCAGTAGGGTCATCTGGGCCATCCAATATGATTCCAGCCCGTTTTCACTTCTGGCCCATGTATGGCCCTAGACGTCTTTCGACCCATATGAGGCCCTTTGTAACTCTTGGCCTATTAATGGCCTGTGGTGAAACTGGCCCGTAATGAAAAGTGTATCACTTTACACCCATTAACGGCCCGTGGTGAAACTGGCCCGTAATGAACAGTGTATCACCTTATACCCATTAACGGCCCGTTATTCCGTTGGGCCGTTTCCAGCCCATGTTATCTTTCGGCCTTCTCAGAGCCCATTTATTCTTGGGCTCATTTCCAGCATTCGTTTACTTACGGCCCATTACTGTCATTTTCTGCTTGTGGGCCAAATTTAGCCCGTGGTTACAGTCGGCCCGTTTGTGGTCTGTTAATACGTTTCGCCGTTTTCATAGCCTCATCAAATACGACCTATTAATGATGGCTCGTTATGGTCGGCCCATGAACGGATGATTCCAACTCTAGCCCGTTTACGACCATAATGTGGTCTGTTTGGCCCATGTTTAGCCAATCGATCATACGGCCTGTATAAGGCCCATTGATGATACGGCCCGCAGAAGGCCCATTGTTTTTATGGCCCGTAGAAGGCCATTTGTTTCTACGGCCCGTAGAAGGCCCATTGTTTCTACGACCCGTAGGAGGCCCAGTGTCACTATAGTAAATATTAGCCCATGGTTATTGTGGCCTAGTGTAAGTGCATCTAGTGCCACCCCTAGTTGGTTTTGGAGTATTTACGACAAAGTTGGTTGAGCGACTAATCCGTTTGTGAGAATTATAGGATAACGCAGGTAGTGTCCCTCATTGATTCGGTTTACCTACCGGAGATGACCCCTAAAATGTATGAAGACATTGACGACAATGGTGGTATGTGAAGATATTCGTATTTAAGACTATGACATGAGAAGACATTGAGTGAAGACTATGGAGCACGAAGACTGTGTTGTTTTGTTGTTTCCTTTTCTTCTTTGTTGAGTCATAGGAACCACCGTACTGTTAAGTGGGGTCCAAGTGAACAAAGTCAGAATGACTGAAGTGATGCTCAACCCAAATCCTATGTCTTCGAGCGAAGACAATGAGAGCAAATCTTATCCAGAGATAGATGAGTCAGCTTTGCTTGTAGCCCAAGTAAAGTTGCCGTGTGTGTTTGAAATCTGACCGTTGGAACACGTGTCAGTTCCTTAGTGACCCAGGGTCATTTCAGACATATCAGGTCGGGTTGCCTTTTGGCTATAAATAGCCCACCACCTACACCATAAATTGGTGGCTGCTCAGAGTTAGTTCACGGCTTTTGTCGTTTGAGAGCAACCCACCTCGAAGCCTTTGAGAGAGAGAAATCCTCGCGAGGACAAAGCCCAAACACCTAGAGCCAAAGAGTGCTAGGCATCACTGAAGTCTTTCTGTCTGAGCGACCTGAAGACTTATTACACTTGAGGACTGTGTATCCTCCAGCCGGTTAGGCGTCGTGTTCTGAGCATCTAAGAGTCATTGTGGATCGTCGGTGAACGAAGTCTGTGAAGGTTCGGAAGTCTACCTTGAAGACTTACCAGAGTGATTGGGTGAGGACTGTGTGTCCTTAGCTCAAGGGGAATAAGGTGAAGACGCGGTCTTTTGAGTTGAATCTCAGCCTCCCTAACCAGACGTACAGTTGTCACAGCAACTGGAACTGGTCCAAGAAATCTTGTGTCTTCAACAAGTGGCTGGTTCTATCCTCTCCCTCCCTTTACTTTGAGTTTGTCTTCGTGAAGTCATTGCCTATTTGTCGTACCTATTTGACTTCATTGATTGACTACTATTGTTGGTTGGCTTCATACTATCTTCCATCCTGATCCTTACTACCAAGCTGCTATTAGTCTTTGTACTTTCACATTATTGCATACTTGACTATGGTTTGCTTGTTGTAGTTTATCTTTCGCTGCATATCAATTAGGTCATTTCTATTGTTTGTCTTTGAAACTTCCACGTTTTGAAGACTTTGATAAAAATCGCCTATTCACCCCCATCTAGTCGATAACTAGCACTTTCAATTGGTATCAAAGCAAGGTACTCCCTTTTTCTATGTGATTCGGTTTAACCACCTGGAGTTTAGCTATGTTGACTGCAGGATTGAGGAATATATCTTTCCCCACCTTTAACGGTCATGACTATCCTCGGTGGAAGGCTATTATGAAGAAGCGACTCATCGCTATGGATAGCGAACTGTGGACCGTCACTGAGATTGGTCTTACCGATCTATGCAAGATGGCGGAGGCTGATGACATTCGCAAGTACACTCTACTAAACCTCACAGCGAAGGATGTCATCTGCTCCTGTCTGTCCCGAAATCAGTTCAGGAACGTCATGCACCTCAATCACGCGAAGCTAATCTGGGACCGGCTTTCTGAGGTCTATGAAGGTCATCTTACTCGTCATGATCCTTGGTTTGAGGACTACAAGGAGTCTCTTAAAGAGATGACCTTTGCACCTGAATTGTCTTCATCTTCACCATGCCTCATGGCAGGGGGTGCTAAGGTAACTGAATGCTACCTCTCTGAAATTAGTGATGATGAATCAGGTGATGAATTTGGCCCCAGCTATGTCAAACTTGCTTCCCTTGCCACTAAACAACAAAAGAGCCTTGGAAAAGGTTCAAAACATGCTTAGTAAGAGCGATGATATGTTGGGTGAAGAAATGGATCAGTCAAAAGCATTGGCTGAGAGTCTCTAGAGACTTCATTACAAGTTTGACGCACTTCAAGATCAACATAATGCTCTCTTATCTAATCACGAGAAGCTTTCTTCTGAATGTCTTCAAAGAAAGCACGATCTTGAAAAGATAAGAGTGGACTATGAAGATCTTCATAAGGAGCGCGATTCATTACTTGCTCAACAAATCAGCGTTACACAGGATAGATTTGAACCACCATGTCTAAACTGCATTGAGCGTGATAACGCTACCTCTGTTGCTGAATGTTCCACTGCTGCTACTGCTGCATTGTCTTCAACTACTGATGTGGTAACTAACCCCTCTGCTGAGGGTACCACTACTATTGCTGATGAAAATGCTAGGTTGAAGACATTGCTTGAAACTGGGATGTATAAAAGTTTGAAAGGACATCAGACACTATGCGATGTCCTAAAAAAGCAGATTCTGAACCGAAACCCTAGGAAAGAGGGTGTTGGGTTCGAGAGGAAAATGAATGTTAATGGTTCCTATTGGAAGCCTGAGCAGTATCCCAAAACCACATGGGTTGCTGCAAAGGGACCTTCAGTGGATCCACCCACCTTATCTGGCTTTACCTGTGCTAATCCTATTATCATTGATGAATCCCTTGATGCAAACTATAAGATGTACAAGAATCAGAATGGTGAAGTGTTTGCCAGGTATATTGGTACTAACTGCAGGAATGGACCACCTTTGAAGAAGATCTGGGTTCCCAAAAGTTGTCTTGAGAATCTTCCAGTGAATGTGATCATGACACCACCAGGGAAGAAGACAAACCCAGACCTAAGGCGTCATATGGTCCAAAGGCTTCATACAGATACAAGACTCACATGAGTCACCCTAACGCCAATGTTTTGCAGGGAAATCGTACTCAAACTTATGAATATGAGCGTGTGTCTTCAAACCGCTATGTTCATAGAACTAAGAACTTTTCTGCTTATTCATATGAGTATCATTCATCTCCTGCAAGGCTATTCGCTAGGGCTCCAAAGCCGAAGTTCTCAGATGCTGCACTTAGACTCATTGCTTCTAAGCCACCCCTGAAGATGTGGGTGGTGAAGAAGAATTAACTTTCTTTTGTAGAATAAGGTCTCCAGCCTGCAATCAAAGGCGTCCGATACTATTGCTGGGGACCTAAAACACATTAAGGGATGCATGATAAAATGGTCTTACTATGTATTTCACATCTGAATCGCTTACCAGTCATACTATGAGTCCTAACCTTGATCTAAGATGTGATAATCCTTGTGTGCATCAAATGCTTATGCTTCACAACACTCTTTGTGAAGCCTATCCTCCTAACTGCACTGTAGGGTATGACACCTCATGCTTCAGAATGGATTATGGACAGCGGATGCACTAATCATATGACTGGTGATCGAAGTCTTCTCATGGACTCAACCTTACGTCCATCAGACAAGAGTCACATCACATTTGCTGACACTGGTAAAAGCAAGGTATTGGGTCTAGGTAGAGTTGCAATCTCAAAGGATCAACACATGGATAAAGTGATGCTTGTTGAATCCCTTGGTTTCAACTTAATGTCTGTCTCAATGCTTTGTGACTTGAACATGATTGTGCTATTCGGAAAATATCATTGCCTTGTACTAATGGAATCTGACAAGTCTCTAGTCTTTGAAGGGTATCGGAAAGATGATCTATACATGGTAGATTTCTCAACAGGTCCACAGCTTGCCGTATGTCTTCTTGCAAAAGCTTCAGAATGCTGGCTCTGGCATCGGAGGCTGGGGCATGCTGGCATGAGGAACTTAAACACACTCGTCAAGAAGAAGCATGTCATAGGCATCGAGGGTGTCAAGTTCAAGAAGGATCATCTGTGTGGTGCCTGCGAAGCTGGAAAAATGACTAGGGCAAAGCACCCCTCGAAGACAATCATGACGACATCTCAACCCTTCGAGCTGTTACACATGGACTTATTTGGCCCTACTCACTACTCTATCCTCACAACAACTGCTTGTCTCTATGGCTTCGTCATTGTTGATGACTACTCAAGATATACATGGGTGCACATAATTATCTACAAGACTGAAGTGCAAGATGTCTTCAGACGCTTCGCCAATCGAGCCATGAACAATTATGGCATCAAGATCAAGCATATAGGAAGTGACAACAGCACTGAGTTCAATAACACCGGGCTTGATCTTTATCTGGATACAATGGGAATCACTCATGAGTTTTCTGCTCCATACACACCTCAGCAAAATGGCATCGTAGAGCGCAAGAACAGAACCCTCATTGAGATGGCTCGAACAATGCTCGATGAGTACAAGACACCAAGAAAGTTCTGGCCTGAAGCTATTGATACAGCATGTCACATCATCAACCGTGTTTACATCCATAAGCTTCTGAACAAAACATCCTATGAGCTCCTTACCAGCAAGAAGCCAAATGTCAGCTACTTTAGAGTATTTGGTGCTAGGTGCTGGATCAAGGATCCCCATCACAAGTCAAAATTTGCACCTAAAGCTCACGAAGGCTTCATGCTCGGTTACGGAAAGGACTAACACTCTTACAGAGTCTTCAACCTCTATCTCTACAAAATTGTTGAAACTGTGGACGTGCGATTTGATGAAACCAATGGTTCACAAAGAGAGCTCCTGCCAAGTACACTAGATGAAGCTCCGCCCAGCGAATCTATCAAGCTGATGGGAACTGGTGAAATCATGCCTTCTGAAGCATAGCCTGAAGAGGAACTTATCATTTCTGCACCAAACCAACCTGAAGACAATGCTCAGACCGAAGACAATCCTCCCAATGATGACAATGATCAGCAAGAGCAAGGTCTTCGTCCAGTTCATCCTTTTGTTGCAAATGAAGTACAAATTGAGAAGATAGTTGATAGCATTAATGCACCTGGTCCACTTACTCGCTCAAGAGCAACACAGTTAGCAAATTTCTGTGGGCACTTTTCGTTTATGTCAACATCAGAACCCAAGAAAGTTGTTGAAGCCTTTATGGAACCTGAATGGATTCAAGCTATGCAAGAAGAACTTCAATAGTTCAAGCTGAACAATATCTAGGAACTAGTCAAGCGTCCTGACCCTCGCAAGCATAACATTATTGGCACAAAATGGATATATCAAAACAAGCAAGATTAGCATGGTCAAGTCGTCAGAAACAAAGCACGTCTTGTGGCTCAAGGATATACTCAAGTTGAAGGAATTGACTTCGGTGAAACATTTGCTCCTGTGGCTAGGCTTGAAGCTATTCGCATACTGCTAGCCCATGCTAACCACCACAACATCTTACTATATCAAATGGATGTGAAGAGTGCATTCCTCAACGGCAAGATTGAAGAAGAAGTGTACGTTGCTCAACCAACTGGCTTTGAAGATCCAAAACATCCTAATATGGTGTACAAGCTAAACAAAGCACTGTATGGCCTCAAACAAGCTCCTCGCGCTTGGTATGATACGATCAAAGACTTCCTGAAGAGCAAAGGCTTCAAACCTTGATCCCTCGATCCCACACTCTTCATGAAGACATATGATGGTGAACTGTTTGTGTGCCAAATATATGTGGATGACATTATCTTCGGCTGCTGTCGGGTGGTTGGTGCGACATATGCCAAGGGATGGCTTATCATGGTGGGGGCGAGTAGAACGTCGCCGGTGCCTGGAAACGGGATGAGGCGAAGGCATGCACGCCGGCGAATCTTACCCAGCTTCAGGGCTCTCCGTGGAGATAACACCCCTACTGCTGCTCTGCGGGGTCTCCGCATGATCACTATGGCAAAGTGAGTACAAGGTTACTCCTTGAGCTGTTTCCTGGAGGTAGGAGAAGGCAAGGCTAGCTTCCTCCTTCCTATATGATCTTGTCTAGTGCTAAAGAAGCGATCCCCCTTGCATGGGTGCCTCGGGGGGCTTATATAGGCCAGTCCCCCAGGGATACAATGGTAATCCGGCTGGGTGCGGATCCCAGCCGTTTGTCTCTCAGTCCGTCGTCCTCTCCGCCTACTACTGGGGCCTGCCGACTGGCACGCCCTGCCGACAGGCCTGGTACTGTAGCCGTGCTTCTAATGAGGCTGGCTTGGTCATGGGGTCGTGGCAACAGTGCCGCCGCCTGACGGACGATCACTGTTGCCATTCCCCGTCTTGTCTGGTTAATGGCGTGTGGGGCCCGTGGGAGGGGCTGGCCGACTCCCAACGGGTCCATCTTGTGGTGCTCTTGCCGTCTTCTGTACCCCCACTGATGGGTGGGACCCGCCATCTCTGGGCCGTATAGGCAGGCCGTCATGGGCACAGTGCGCCGCCCATGGGGGCTGAGGTCAGGGCAGGCATGGGAACAGTGCCGCGCTGGATGGAGATCTCCATCGATACGGCGCACTGTAGCCATGCCAGCCCTTCGTAAGCGGGAGGGGGATGGGCCACACGGTGACCGTACCCCGTCCTGTCCATCATGGCGAAGGCAGGAGGTGGTCGGAGTCGCGGGCCGACTCCCTATAGCCGGCTTCTCTGGAAGTCGCCAATAGGAGTCGGCTTATCTCGAAGTCGTCCCTGGGACTCGGCCGTGAGGGACAGTCGGCGGCCTTGCCGCCGACTCCCAGAAGGCGGCTCCTTATCGCGGGGTCTTGAGGGCGTAGTCCGCCCCGATGTTTTGAAAGGTTCGGGGGCTCGGGTTGGCCTACCCGTGGCCTACTACTCCGACAGTAGTCCCCGAAGCTGGTGAGGCGCCGGGGGTGACATGTCGAGGAGTCTCAACAGTTTCATCCTTCTGGTGGTGGAATCTGGACTTTGCTCGCCGTCTTCCTCCAGGCCGACTAGCTAGAGCCGGACTCGCAGAAGGCCGTCTTGCTCCTTAAAGAGTTTGAAGGTCGTAGCGGGATCCAGGCAGCGTGCCTGATATGCTTCCGGGTAGCCGCCCGTTGCGGATCCGTCGCGTGGCGCCACGTGGCAGGGTCCAGTCTGCCCACCCACGCGAGCGATGGGACAGGGCCTCAGGCGGGGCCCACCACTACCGCGCCTCGGCACGCGAATGGATCTGTTGCGGCCGGGCGGATGGTTGGGATTCCCACGTCGTAACTGCGCGTAGTTACTCCGTGTGGTAAATCGTGGGGGGCGTGGGGTCCTGTGCATAGTTAATCCCACGGCTTCTCAGCCCGCGAGCCTATAAGTAGGCGGGAGGAGGGGGGCAGCGGAGCACGCGCGCCCATTTCCCCTACTCCCCTTGCTTTCCTCTTGCTTCTTCTTCCTCTCGCCACCGCCACGCCGAACCACGCCACGCCCGCAGTGATGAGCTCTTCCTCCGCCGCCGCACCTCTGCCGTGCGCTCCGGCGTGTGGGACGACTCTGAGGTGGACGACGACCACATTGAGTTCCTCCGCAGGACACGTCGCCTCCCCGGAGTGGACCTAGTGCGAGCCTGCGCCGCGCCAGAGAGGGAAGTGTCTCCGGCGTCGGAGGAGGGCGAGCGGGTCGTATTCCACTCGCACCTCATGCACGGCCTGGGGCTGCCGGCGAGCGGTTTCTTCCGCTCCTTCTTGGAGTTTCACAGGCTCCAGCCGCACCACCTTACCCTGAACACGGTGGTGCTGCTGGCTGCCTTCGCCACCTTGTGCGAAGGCTTCCTTGGTGTTCTCCCCACCATCGAGCTGTGGGGGGAGTTCTTTCAGTCCAAGCTTGGCACGCACGTCGCCGTCGTGCTGGCCCAGTGTGGTGCCTTCATCGCGATGCGGAGATCGGTGGCCGACAACCCGTTTCCCCCCATCCCGCTGATTAAGTCGGTGAAGATGTGGCAACGGTCTTATTTTTATGTGAGGAACGTCGCCCCAGACGGCGAGTGGGTCAATCTGCCGCCTTACGAAGCCGGCGCACCGGCTAGGAGGCTCCCCAGCTGGTCCCACCGGGTCAAGACGCTGACTCCTGCTGGCGCCGCCGCTGTCGCGCGACTCTGAGTGCTGACGCAGTCGGAGGGTTTGACCGGGGCCGACCTGCTGGCCGCCTTCGTGGCGCGCCGAGTCCTCCCGCTCCAAGGCCGACCTCATCTGATCTGTCAGATGAGAGGCCACCGGGACCCGAGTCGGATGTCCTCCAAGGACATGCCCCATGCGGAGGTGGCGGACACGGTGAATTACATCGTGAACTGCAGTCTTACGGCGGATTGGCGGTTCGGCAAGGAGCCGTACTCACGCGCCAACCCCCCGCCTGCTGTAAGTCGTCTCTCTTCTTCTTTTGTCTTCTTTTGCAGCCGAATCCGACTTCTGATCTTTTTGGTTTTCCTCGAGTCAGAACCCCCTCATCCAGCCCTCAACCGGCACCGCGGGCCCGGCCCGGCAGTTCGTCTCCGACCAAGCGGAGAGCGACGTCGACGACCCTGACTTTGGGGCCGCGGCGATGGAGGCCGACGCCGACGGATGAGGAGGAAGAGGAGGAGGCTTCAGGCCCTCGACCACCTTAGTCGACTGGCCTGATGACGACGCCGAGGGGGAAGTCGCCCCGCGCCACCAACCAAGTGCCGGCCAGCCGAGCACGAGTTCCTCCGTCGGCTTGGATGGTCAAGGCGGCGTGAAGAGACGCCGGGCCGGGCCGAGCTTGCTTGGCAGCCGGTCGAAAAAGTTCAAGGGGGCGGCCACCGCGACCAAGCGGGAGGAGGCAATCGCGAAGGCCAACCGCTTCCGCAAGGAAGTGAAAAAGCCGCCACTGCTCTCTGTGTAAGTGCTTCCGCCTTTTGTCTTGTTTTCTGCTAATGAGTCTTGTCCAAATCTTTTATATGTCTTCGTCGCTTCAGGGCTCCCCTCACCTTTGAGAGGGTCGCCGCCGCCTCCGTCATGGGGTCGGCAGAGACGTCCGCCTCTACTTAGCGGATTCGACGATATTGGGCTGAACAATGGTTCAAATACAAGTTCGTGACCCAGGAATACGCTGAGAAGAATTCCATCAAAAGTCCTTGGGGTGATATTCTCTATCGAGGCCTTCCACCCAAGAACAGAGCTGAAACTATTGCACAGGGTTTCTATTCTTGTATGGTCCGTGGACCTCAGCCTGAAAATGCCGACCCATCATCATTGCTCTGGTGTCGTGACGATAATATCTTTAAGCGCAACTTCCAGCACGCAAAGGCATCAACCAAGGAAAACAAGAAGTCATTGGGATTAGACTTCAACCATGGTCCCTCTGCTCCCCGTGCTGACGGCTCACGTGATGCAGAGCCCAATGTCATCGGCCACTTTTCAAACCTTGACGGCCTCATCACTTACATCTTGGTACAAGGTGCCAAAGTGGATCATTCTGATAATGATGCTGACACTGATGAAGCCCCAGCTCCTACTCCAAAGCCGCAGAAGCTAAAGAAGACTAAGGCTTCACGATCAGCTGCTCCTCCAAAAGCTTCACGTGCGAAGCCACTAGTCACTGCACCTCCTGAAGACATTGTGCAATCTGAAGATCTATCACGCATCTCCAAGAAGACGGAGAAGAAAAAGAAAATTGTCAAAAATACTGATCAGACATTGACTCCTGCTGCCATTCTGCGAGAAGAGCACATTGATCTGTCCAGCGATGAAGATCTTGTAGATGATTCTCTTGAGCAACTGATCCAGAGCAAGGAAGAAGCAGAGATCTTTAATGATTTGCCTCTCTTTGATGTGGCAATCATCCATAACTTCATTGATGAGTGGTTCGACACCCCAAATCCCAGCTTTGATGATCCGCGACTTCCCATTGGCCTCTGCGTCACATTTAATGGCGCCATTGCTTCTGAGCTAGCTCTTGCTCAGCGCATCGTTGAACTGAAGCACAAGATCGACTATGAGAAAGCTCAGTTCAAGAAGCAATGGCCAAGCTCAGCGTGCAAGATGTCAAAAACTTAAAGATCATGCTGCCCGAGCTCAAAGAAGCCTTTCACAAGAAGCGCGAAGAAGCTAGAGGCTCTCGTGAGCGCATGAAGAGTCTGGCTGACAAGTGTGTGCTAGCCTACAATGAGACTGAGAAGCACAAGGCTCTTGGTTGTCCTGGCATTGACCCCAGAATGGCTGCAAAGAAGAAGAAGCTATCAACTGACCAATCTGCACCATCAAGGCAGGATGAAGCTCGCATAGTCTTCCCAAGCAGCATGATTGGCTCGAAGCCAAAGGTCATGTCAACCGCTTCAGAACTGAAGAAGACGAGGGCTGCCGAGGCTGAAGCCAGAAAAAGGAAAAATACATAAGCCTCTGATGTTGCTCCCTCCAACAAGAAGCGCAAAAGCAAGAACAATCGGGCTGCTCCCACAGAGCCCTTAGTTGTTGAACCTATCTCAATGGTTCGCCCTGCATCTGAACACCAAGAACGACGGATGATTGTTCAAGAGCCTGCTTCCACAGAGGCTTATGAAGCTGAAGACATTCCAGCAGTTGATCCCACCACTGCTGAAGACATTGGTCACCATGACAATGTTGAAGATGATGTAGTTCTTCCTCAGATCGAACACATCTTGGTATCATCGCCTGTTCTCACGAACAGCGAACTCATCAGCATTGGTCGTCCTCTGACGCCAATTGCATAGGATGCATCATGGGCTGATGACCCACAACAACAAGACTCCCCGAGTACTCCCCAACAACAACAAGTCACACCACCTGTGCAAGAAAAAGAGGATGAGGCCCAGCCAACTCCATCTCCAAAGGCGTCGCTCATATTACACAGGCTTCGCAAAGGACCAAAGCCTCAAGTCCCTCTTTCGATCATTCTAGAAGGAGAAGTGCACCACCAATCTGTTGCACGTCAAGTGTTTCCAGAAACCACTCCGACTGTGAATGTCTCCGTGTCTGAAGCCTAAGCTGCTGAAGATAATCCGGCTGCATCAGCCGATGACGAACAAGAAGAAGAACGTGTCCCTACTCCCCCCATTACTGAAGAAGTTGTTCCTAAAGTAAACGTGCCAGTGCCAGACCCTCCAACTCATCAAGTGGAGGTTGAAAATCTTGAGGCTGCCACCACCAACACAAACGAAGCCAATGACGTAGTCATGGCTAAAGCAAGTGTGGAGCCTGCACCAACCAATACGCCAGAAGCCAATGCTGCAACTGCTCCTGAAGCTTCTGTTGTGCAGCCTGAAGCCACTGCTATTTCCACTGCTCCTGTTACGCCACCAACACCCCATACAATTGAGTAAGCGTACAACCATGGCCAGCTAATCACTGCCAAATGGCCCGTTCTGGTCCCTCCACCTAATGCCTCTGGTCCTCAGTTTGATTATCATATTGAGCATAGGCCTCAGGTCCAGAAACCAAAGCCAAGACTGCCAAGGTTCCCAGGTACTGCCACCTCTATAGGGTCCTTCAATGCAAATGGCTTCAAAAGCCACAACACCTTCTTTGACAGCGCAAAGAACCCCTACTCAAGGCCAAGAATATCATCTGATCGTTTCTGGAGCTATCAGCAGCGAAGCTATTACTCCTGCATTCTGTATGATCAAGGGCGCATTTTCCCTCATATGCGCCTCGACACTGAAGCCATTGCTGGGCTGCCATGGTTAGAAGAAGCACTTGACTACTTTCGTGATGCAGGTCTGCTCAGCTTTGTGACAGACAAAGAACATTGGAATGAGGAACTTTTGCTTCAATTCTATGCTACCCTCCACATTCGCGGCTACAACAGGGATACAAAGACATGGGTTCTCGAGTGGATGATAGGAAATGTTCATCATGAAGCCAAAGCTCTTGACATCATTGAGCTTGCAGGCCTACCCACTCCCCGAGAGTTGTTCGAACCTGATTGTCAACTCCACCGCAATGCACTGGAGAGCATCTTCCATAAGCCAGAGCCCAACATGAGCCAGATGTTGAGCATGATGAAGCCTCTGCCACCTGACGCTGAGTACCCAAAGGAGTTCTTTGTTGATGACCTTGAGTATCTGCCTCGCACAATATATCACATCATCAGGTGGACTCTATGGACGATCAAAGGGCATTCATCAGCTGCAAAACTTGAAGGAGCCATGAAGACATTGGTCTTTTACATCCTCAATGGCATCAGCTTCAATACACAAGAATTCTTCCTCTGGCAATTGGCTGCGTCTGGATCTGACCTTTTTGGCCTGAAATTCTATGCTCCATAGGTCATGCGCCTCATCAAGCTACACTCTCCTATCAACTATCAGCCCTCTGCTCGCAATCATCTGATCTTTCTACCAGAGGTTGATACGTCAGTTGAAGCCATATACCCTGAGCCTGCCAATAAGCCTCTTTGTCTTCAAAATGCTGAACACCAAAGCTTCACTCAGCCCATGGAAGGAGTCCACGCAGTAACTCGTGTCTATCCAATGGCTGGGAACACTCATCTGCCTCATCATGCGCAACTGAATCTACTGAGAGCACAATTTCCCAAAGGCCTAAGAAGCGTCTCGCGTCCTAAATGACCGAGAAATTCTTGTGGCACTGCATCAGAAATAAGACAAGCATCACTTCTGGCTCAAGCGAAAGATGCAAAGCCTCTTGGTGGACGTCAATCGCATTCGAAATCTTGCCACCAAGAATGCCTTTTTCACTCACGAGACCTGTGGGCGATCATGGAAGAGTTTGACACTGCTCAGTGCTGAAGCAGATCTTCAGGATGATGGCTTCACTGAAAGATACAAGTTTGACTCCACTCCTCCATGGAATGTTGTCCTACATCGAACTCCATCCCTTGAAGACTCTGACTATTCCTCCTCCGTGGCAACTGTGAATGCCAAAGTGATCGATGATGAAGATGATGCTACTTCACCGCCCCCTACTTCTGCATGCATCGACACTGCACCAAGTTTGTCTGCGCTGCCAAACAACAACGACAACCCAGCTGCTTCACCTACTCCTCATGAGGGCGAGTAGATGCTCTATGTCTTCAAACCTTTTTGGTCATTCTTGACAAAAGGGGGAGAAGTATATGAGTTTGATAGTCTTCAAGCGGGTTCATATGGGCGGTTGCTTTATATTTTGCCTAGTGATTACAACTCTTGCTTTTGATACATTTCGTTCTTTGAGTTGTAACACTTAAACTCAATGGTCGTCTGCTACTTATTTGCTTTTCCATGTGCGATGATAACTTCCGCACTTAGATCATTCTGCAGATGTCCATTTTTCATTATGCATGTCACTCTCTTAGTTATATCATTTCATGCATGATGAATTATCTTCATAAGTTGAAGAGGATCTCCACAAGTACAACCTGCCATGTGCATTTGCATTCCAAAAGCAAATTACTTATATGCACATCTTCAGGGGGAGCCTTTGCCACTTATGAAGACAATATCCTATCCTTTACAATTTCACATACTTTATCCCCGTTGAAAACATCAACCAGTTTGTCATCAATCACCAAAAAGGGGGAGATTGTAAGTGCATCTAGTGCCACCCCTAGTTGGTTTTGGAGTATTGACGACAAAGTTGGTTGAGGGACTAATGCGTTTGTGAGAATTACAGGATAACGCAGGTAGTGTCCCTCATTGATTCGGTTTACCTACCGGAGATGACCCCTAAAAATGTATGAAGACATTGACGACAATGGTGGTATGTGAAGATATTCATATTGAAGACTATGACATGAGAAGACATTGAGTGAAGACTATGGAGCGCGAATACTGTGTTGTTTCGTTGTTTCCTTTTCTTCTTTGTTGAGTCATAGGAACCACCGTACTGTTAAGTGGGGTCCAAGTGAACAAAGTCAGAATGACTGAAGCGATGCTCCACCCAAATCCTATGTCTTCGAGCGAAGACAATGAGAGCAAATCTTATCCAGAGCTGGATGAGTCAGCTTTGCTTGTAGCCCAAGTAAAGTTGCCGTGTGTGTTTGAAATCTGACCGTTGGAACACGTGTCAGTTCCTTAGTGACCCAAGGTTATTTCGGACATATCAGGTCGGGTTTCCTTTTGGCTATAAATAGCCCACCCCCTACACCATAAATTGGTGGCTGCTTAGAGTTAGTTCACGGCTTTTGTCATTTGAGAGCAACCCACCTCGAAGCCTTTGAGAGAGAGAAATCCTTGCGAGGACAAAGCCCAAACACCCAGAGCCAAAGAGTGTTAGGCATCACTGAAGTCTTTCTGTCTGAGTGACCTGAAGACTTATTACATTTGAGGACTGTGTATCCTCCAGCCGGTTAGGCGTCGCGTTCTGAGCATCCAAGAGTCATTGTGGATCGCCGGTGAACGAAGTCTGTGAAGGTTCAGAAGTCTACCTTGAAGACTTACCAGAGTGATTGGGCGAGGACTATGTGTCCTTAGCTCAAGGGGAATAAGGTGAAGACGCGGTCTTCTGAGTTGAATCTCAGCCTCCCTAACCAGACGTACAGTTGTCACAGCAACTAGAACTGGTCCAACAAATCCTGTATCTTCAACAAGTGACTGGTTCTATCCTATACCTCCCTTTACTTTTAGTTTGTCTTCGTGAAGTCATTGCCTATTTGTCGTACCTATTTGACTTCATTGCTTGACTACTATCATTGGTTGGCTTCATACTATCTTCTATCCTGATCCTTACTACCAAGCTGCTATTAGTCTTTGTACTTTCACATTATTGCATACTTGACTATGGTTTTCTTGTTGTAGTTTATCTTCCGCTGCATATCAATTAGGTCATTTCTATTGTTTGTCTTTGAAACTTCCAAGTTTTGAAGAATTTGATAAAAATCGCCTATTCACCCCCCCTCTAGTTGATAACTAGCACTTTCACCTAGTTTTAAAAAATAGGTTATTGCAGCCACTAGCAAACTGCGGAAAAAGAACTGCAATCAATAGAAGCAAACAAATAAACAAGACAACAAGGAAACAAATAAGCAAGCAACTAACGCTAGGCTATCACGGCTATTACACATATTACATCCACTGGGCATCAAAGTTCACCACCAGTGCAAATATAGGGAACAAAGCAACATATCATATATACTGGTTGTCAAAGTTGGCGGCCAGCGCAAATAAATGTCGCAGCAAAACAAATCCAGAACTGAAACCACTTCAAAAGATCTCAAGAAACAATATCCTGGGTACCCATAATGCTGGCAAGATGCTTAGCAAGCAAATTAACTTTCTCTTGTTTGGCGCTTAAATCCTCCAGCGCTTGCTGTTGCACCAGGAAATATGCATTTGAATTCTGCAGGGACTTCCTTAGTCCTTCAGCTTCATGTCGCAGCACATCTGATTCAACTTGAAGTTGAGACTCAAGAAGATGAACTGATTCAGGCAGCGAGTTCGAAGAGCTTGTGCCAGCAGTCGTGGCCAGTAACTCGAACACTACATCAAGACAGGACTTTTGGGTTCTCTCACTGTCGTCAAGGTAGTTTCTATCAGCTTTCTTGGAGATCAATAGGGATGTCCCACTATCTTGAACCTTATCTGCATTCCTTCCTTTACCATTGGATAACGCGCTACTGTTCTCCAATATTTTGTCCGCATTCTAAAAGAGAAACAAGCAGACACATCACATGTTTACCATGTTGTATATGAAACTCATTTTGGTAAATGAGTTCAGTAGTAAAGTGGATAGGATAACAGCATGAAATAAACATATATCTATGTACCATTGTCACTTTATGGTCTATATCATTCTAGTTTTTGTTGCCAAATCAATATAGAGACACAGTTCAAATAATATTTGTTCAAGACAAAGCAGAATACACAGAATATAAGTGTGGGAAACTATAGAGCAATAACAACACTTGTAATGTGCATGACATGAGAACATAACTGTTTATTCAATTTAAACTAAAATCAACATAGAGCAGGTTACAACAGCAAACCAGTTAAAGAAACAGGTTTAAAACATACCTGTTGCACCATTGGAGTTTCAATTCCATCCTTCAAATTTGAAAATAGTTGGTATGCATAAATACAGTAATGCAAGAGCAAAGGAGTATGAACCATAGCTACAGAACCTGACCTGAGAACAAATCTTCTTCTCCTTTAAGCGTTGAGATGGGATTCGGCGTGGTGGTCGTCATGCTTTGGGCACTGCAGTTCCCTTACTAACTGCTCGTGTTTGGGTGCTCTGTGGTGGAGACGGTGTTGTGTCAACTGGAACTGGGTTACTATCTGCCGGGTTGGGGTTAGAAGGGGTGTAGCTGGTTCTCTATTCAACTGGGTAGGGGTACAATCTGCGAGAGTCTGGGTTATGTGTGGTGGATCTGGTCCTTGGGCAAGTACAACCGTGGTTATATCTGCATCAACTGGTAGCACTATCTTTTCTGAAGACCGTGTTGTTACTCCCTTAGATACTGCCATCACGCTCTCCAATTCAAATGGCCGATAAACACGAAAAGTAATTGAAAGTATAGACAACGTATGATAGACAGGTGCAATGGATAGTGGGGAATAAAAGAGGGCATGAAATAATTCATATTTATGTTGTCTAACCAAACAGGATAGCATCACACAATTTCACATATACGATGGCTAAATAACAGGATAGCATGACACAATTTCACATTATGATGGCTAACTAAAAAAGATGGAAAGACATAGTTCATAATATGAGACTATGTAAACAGGATGACATGACATAACTATATAATGTGTTTATTAAATAGGTTGGCATGCCATAATTCACATACATTCATGGATAGAATGCCATAATTCAAAATATGATGACTGTAAACACTAAACATGATGAGATGATATAACTATATGATGTCTTTATTAAATGGGTTGCCATGCCATAATTCAGATAGATGATGTGTATGTACTATGTAAACATGATGGCATGATATATTTCAAATATATGATTTATATAGTAAGCACGTAAGCATATGGAAATCCATATATGATGTAAAAACTAAGCAATGCAAGACAACATGCATGACATGGGTAATATAACCCTGCCAAGTTTGAGCATAGACCTCAGGCGGGAAATAGGACTGGTCATCAGTCTCTGAGTCCTTCTCTTAGGAGCTCTCTGTAACCAGCAAGATGTCTGCTTCAGTAGCTAGCATTGTCTGCTCTGAATACCTTATTTTCACTCTAGATACCTCCATCACTGCTTCAAATGGCTGATGCGCAGGAAGAGTAGTTGAATATACAAACGTTGTCGACAAATGGAACACGTAATACAAAAATATGATAACATCATGTAATTCACATACATGATGATTGGCTAAACAGCATGGCATTGCATAATTCACATATATAATGCCTTTGCAACAAGATAGCATTGTATAATTCACATATATAATGTCTTGCAACAAGATGGCAATGCATAATTCACATATATGGTAATTAGACACTGAACAGGTGGCATTCACACAAAGCATGTCCAAACTAATCAAATGACATAGCAATGCGAGACACCATACGCATGATATGAGCAACTTAACCCTGCCAAGTTAGAGCATACACCTCGGGGGGGGGGAATAGGACTGGTCATCTGTCTCTGAATCCTCCTCTTAGGAGCTATCCGTAACCAGCGACATATGCGCTTCGTCAGATAGCATAGTCTGCTCTGAAGACCTTGTTTTCACTCCAGAATTTGCCATCACCGCGTCAAATGGCTGATGCACACGAAGAGTAGTTGAATGTACTAACATTGTTGACAAATGTAATATGTAACGGAAAAAAGGATGGCCTAATATAATTTACATATAAGATGACTGGCTAAGCAGGATGGCATTGCAAAAATCCCATATATGATGCCTGGCTAAACAAGATGGCGTTGCATAATTCACATAAACGATGAATAAACTAAACAGATGGCATTCGCACAAAGGATGTCTAAACTAAGCAGATGACATATTCGATGTATAAAGTAAGCAACGCAAGACACCATATGCATGATATAACCAACATCAGCATGCCAAGTTAGAGCGAAGACCTCAGGGGGTAAATAGGAGTTGTCTTGTCCTTCTGAATCCCCCTCAGAACAGATATCTTCCTCTCGATTACAATCCGAAATGCGTGGAGGGGGGCTGCCTTTGCGCCTACCATGCAGCGATGTCTGCATGAAATTTTAGTGCCATGCAAGGCTCGTTTCTTTTGCTCAACATGTTCAGTTGCACTATTTACAATAACTGTCATGCATAGGAATAAAACATAGTGAGATTATGTAAGGAGTGCATGCAGAAATCCAGAGTGATGGTAGCAACCTGTGGATAGATCCAAAACTAATAATAGCAGGCAGATAATGGCTTCAGTTAAAAAATTCAGATAATGGCTTCATTACTGTTTGTTTCCCACCCAACATGAAACTCATAGTAGACACCGGAGATTAACCAGATAGTAGATAGATTCTATTTATTGCGGCCCCGATATGTACCCCACAACCATTTAAAAACTCAAGTTTGACCATTAGTTTGGAGCCGACTCAGAGTCTAATCGGTGAACAGGACAATAAACTAGCATGTAATATTAAGTGATGCATAACGTAAGCAGACACGAAAGAGTGTGACCTCTCTTGCAGACCCGTGTAGTCCTCGAGGTCATCTGCTCGGTTGATGACAGTAATGCAGTTTTCATGGCTGTCGGTGGCGGAGAAGAAGATCTGAGGCGGCGAAAGACAGTCTGGAGGCTGGATCCCTGCTGTGCTGGACCCTTCTGTTGTTGGAGCAGCTAAGCTGGGGTGGACGATGACGCAGCAGGAGCAGGACAAACCACGCAAGGTTTTCTTTGACAACTATCTGTAAGAGAAGTAATTCTGTACGGGCTCGTTCGTATTGGAGGATTCCAACAATGCAGGGATAGGAAATAGACATGAATAGGATAGGAATGCACATGCAAAACAGAGAATTTAAAAACACATGATTTCTGCCAATCTGGGTTTTTGATTCACAACAATTGGAAGATCACAGGATGCAAACAAGCATGGTGAGATTCAGTCAAACCACAAGAAAATGTACGGTTATAATGCTATTATGCTGCTATCTCTTAGTCTTGTGCTTCATGAATAGGAATTTGAAAAGGAGGACAAGTGAAAATTAAAATTCCTACGTTTTTCTTTCAAGGAGACACTAAAGGAACAAATCCATGTGCTCAATGGACATATATAACATGTAGAGTAAAAAAGAGATGCAGCAAGTCTACAATCTCTTTTGCGAAGCCATGTCGATCTCACGTGCTTGGGTTGGCCGGTGAGGATGCTCCTGCTGACTTTACTGTCGGAGAAGGGGAAGAAGATCTTAGGCGTCTGGAGATGGAGCCCGAGATACTGCTCCGCTGTGATGGAGGGTTTCGTCGTTGGAGCAGCTCCAATGAGTTGTACGACGCCGAGGCTGAAGAAGGACAAGAGAGACAA
This sequence comes from Triticum dicoccoides, assembly GCF_002162155.2. NCBI lineage: Eukaryota > Viridiplantae > Streptophyta > Magnoliopsida > Poales > Poaceae > Triticum > Triticum dicoccoides. The sequence goes on from NC_041387.1 coordinate 377,845,123, forward strand.
CGAACAACGTTAACCTGAGTGGAATTCTAATAGCATCTCCAAGACATGACGTAAAATACATAACCACAAAGTGCTAGATGTAAAATACATTAGCCGCTCATCTCTGAACTTAACTTTCGAAACTGAACTTAACTGCCGAAACTGAACTTAACTGTCGAAACTGAATTTTGCTGTCGAAACTGAACGCACTAGCAAGGTGAGGCTACACGTAGGTCGACTGACTTTTTCATCTCTGGTCAGTTGATTTTGCAGCCGTTGGATATGAAATCAAGGGCATGTGGTTCATCTTCAACCTCCACCCCCCTGAGCCGCCAGCCAACACCGACCAAACAG
>NC_041387.1:377845848-377882135 GCF_002162155.2 Triticum dicoccoides
TGGTTTTTCCTTCACCCCGGTGAGCCACCCCCCACCCCCTGAAAATTGACTGACCCAAAAGTCGATTCAGTCGACTGAAGTGTAGCTAAATCAGAGCAGCATCGCAAGAAAGAGCAAGAGCGAGAGAAGCAACACGAGAAAGAGCAATAGAAAGAGCAGACCAGGCAGGGGACCGAGAGCAAGAGCCGAGCAGTAGCGCGAGCGAGAGCTAAAGCAGCAGCAGCTCCTACTGATGTGGACGTCGCCGCCGACGGAGTGACGCCATGGAGGAAGTGGCCGGCGACGCCTCCGTGGATGGAGCCGCACTGTGTCGGCTCGGGACCGAGCACCAGCAGCACCGTGAGATCGAATCAAGAAGAAAATGTGGCGATTAGTGTACAACCTCTTTGGTGGCACCGATTAGGCCGCAACTTCATCCGAGGAAACGGTGATGATGATGCTCTTCCGGTGGTGCAGGTGAAGACGGTGGTGTAGCTCCTTGGAGGTGGAGGACGGGTGGCTGAACCGGCGGGACGACGAGATCGACGACGGATCCTCATTTGGTATGGTGAATGAGGGACGTCGAGGTGTTGCTGTGGACGACGTCGTCGGGGAAGAGGCTCCGGATGGGTGGCGGACGGAGCAGGGTGTGGGGTTCCGTCATGGGTTTTCGCAGACTCGGTGTATGAATGGGTGGGTGGATGGGATGGCAGTGGGGAACCATGGCTTAGGGACGCACTTGTCCGAAATGTGGGGTAAGTTACGAAAGTACCCCCACCAATTTGAGGCAGTTCTTTCGGTTCAAGGGTACCACGGGCATTTCGCATGTCGGGATTTCACAGGAGGTGGGGGTTTTCGCACGCGTTGTAATTTCGCAATAGCAAGGCGCGGGTTGAGATGGAGGGAGTTGTCGAAGCACAACGAGACAAAGATATATCTTAAATATTTCGAGCTAACAAGGCGCGGTTTGAAATTTCCGGACAAGCCTAACGTGTATTGTACCAAATCAACACACACTACAAATGTCATTCAAAACTTTGAATTCATGTTATGTTCAATTAAAATATTTCGCTACGTGTATAATGCATACAACCTGCTACTCAAATGAATGTTTTAGTGAATTCCAAACATATATACTACCGCTTCAATATGAACTAAATTTGAATTCATTTCTCTACTTGAATAAGATCTACATTAATAATTGTTGTGAAGTCAAAGCATTTGAATTCGTTTCTCTGTTTTAATAAGATCTACAATCATCATTATTGTCAAGTTAAACCATCATTTGTGTATTATCTTCACAGCACACCACATGATTAGTCTCGAGTTACATATGAACTATGTGTACTATATGAACTCGAACTCGATTTTTTGAATCCACTTTATTTTGATTTCAAATCACATTACATTTCTAGCTAGTGTGTTTATCACATTATGTATGGTGCCCCGCCCCCTATGACTACAAGTATTTAGATGTGAGTTGCAAACACCACACATTACCACAAATTCAAATAAAATGTGAAAATGTTCGATATATGGTGTTGTTTAGATTGTTCGATATTTAGTTGTAAGCTACAAACGCCACACATTATCACAAATTAAAATAAAATGTGAGATTGTTTCATGTATAGTATAGTTTAGATTGTTCGGCATTTAGCTGTGAGTTGCAAACGCCATGCATTATCACATTATGGTATAACATGTGCACAGCACGTGTATCACCGCTATATTCATGCATGTAATGTTTAAAACACTATGATCTCCTATTCAAATATATGAATCCGCTTTCATATCAAATTATGATCTTTGTTAGTCTCTTACACCCACACAATCCTCTAACCTTTGTAGCTACCACTAACTTTCTCTCGCGCATGCACACGCCCTCCTCGCCCTCCCCCTCCCTCGACATTCTATCCACCGGGCACATTCATTTTTTTCTTTAGGTCGTTCTCCCAGAGTCTCCGCGACTCCTTTCCGACACACATCGATCGATAAACCTCTCTAGCGATGCCTGCCTACAATATACACACACACCTTCAATCTCCTCCTTTATGCGTCCTTGCCTCGTGTCTCTCATACGGTCACACACACGTGTAAACTCGCCCCTCTTTTCATTGATCTCACAACCGCACACTCCTCCCCCTATCTAGCTAGTAGCTGGGCCTCTCGCACCACCTCTAGCTCCATTCTCTCTGTCTATCCGTCTCGCTAGTCCTTATTTGCCTCTAACAAATGGACGTACACCGACCGACCTCTCGCTATACATATAGGTATCTAGGTCCTTATAACTCGCTTTTACCCACACGTCGATCGATCTACCTTGTTAGTTCTCTCTCTCCCTTCCTCTGACAAACAACAATTGATCTACCAATCTAGTTAGGTTTGCTTACCAAACACATGGTTCCCCTTCATCATCCATGGATGCGTCCCGACAGATCTATCATGCACAGGCACACACAGAAACACATCCCCACTCTTATTGATAACATTGCAGTTCCACCCTCAGTTTGTCTAGTAGGACTCTCCCACCATCTTTGAGAAGCAACTCCATCACCCATCTAGCACTCTACCCCTCTCCCTCCCTCTCTCCTCTCCTCTCTCTCTCTGTCCCATCATATTTCCATCCTTTAGTTATGTATGGATGTCGACCGATCTCCTTCAAGACATAGCTGGGTCTCTCCTTCTCAACACATATACGAGTCGTTCTACCTCTAAAGTTAGGCCTATGCCTACCCCTCCCCCACCCCCTCCCCCACAAACACACCGATACATCGAGCGCTCTAGTCATGTCTCCCTGCCACACACAAACTTGACATGTGCCCTCTAACGTTTCGGTAGGCCAGTCGCCATATATCTTTAACTTGCACACACCCACAATTTCGATGGCTCTCTTCATCGATCTCGCACCCACCCACTTGATCCTCTCTTCGACTCTATCGATAGCTATGGCCCCTCCCTCTCTTCTCGTGGATTGCCTGACCCTCTATATATGATATGGATAGGCCTCCATTTCACACACATTGAATGCAAATTTTTTTTGAGATGTCATCGACACATATTCCCACAAATAATTCACGAAATCAACCCCCCACCCCACACCCCACCCCCACCCCAAAACAAAAAACACTCACGAACGCGGTTTGTATCTCTCACACACCCACGTAGGTGGGGGACGTGCACGAAGAGAAGAGGTGCATGCACGGCGCACGTACTCCCGTCTCTTTCCCAACCACACCCGCGTGGGTACACGGTGGAGCTCATTTCTGTATGAAAAAGGCAACCCACGTGGTACTTTGGCACGTGTACTGGTTGTCCACTTGGTGGAGGGAGGATCATCTACCACGGGTGAACAAACAAATTGCGACTTGACGCGTTATGTTAAATTAAAAAAAAGAGGCAAACCATGTGGGGCCTACCTTAGAGGCAAGGCTCTATACACTAGAGTACTTTTGATGTGCCCCGTCAACTCGCAGAACGAGGAGAAGCTTGCTTAGAATGACGTCTCCCCCACCCACGGGCGCGGTGGCTTGCAGGATGAGGTGAAGCTTGCTCCTCCTTACGCTCGCTCCATCGCCCATGCGCGCGGTGGCTCGCATGACGAGGAGAAAAATTTACTACTCCCTCCGTTTACTCCTACCTTGGTTATAGAGATTATATCATGTTGTTTGGAATATATATGTCCTTTAGTAGATTTCAATATGAGCTACTAGTACATACTCCAAACACTGATGTATATAGACGTATTTTAGAGTATACATTCACTCATTTTGCTCCGTGTGTAGCACTCTCCGTCACCCCTCGACCCTCGCCCACGTGGTGGACGTGCAGCAATTCATTCGGTCTCATATAGCCAGAACGATATATATTGCACTACCATTATTGCTCGACTTCCCGAAGAGGCGAAGAGCCAATCGCAAGGTTAATATTTTGGAGATGCCAAGCGCAAGGTTATAGGACAACGAGTACTAGGTGCCACGTCATTTATAAATAAAGTTTTTTTCTTCAGTGGCACGTACGCAATATGATAGGTTCATATGGAGAGAAAAGGAAACGACTCCACTATATACATAGTCAGGACGGGCCAGCCTATACGGTTGCTTGCTGGGGTTGCTCTCTTCACACTCTCTCGCACAAAATGACTGTGGCCACATCTCTAACATCCCGGCGGATCATGTCCGCTGGGGGAAGGGGTGGATGCTTAGTGTAGATGCGGTCGCCATCGCCGAGGGCAAAAACCCTCTGTCGGCATGTCCCGATCAGGGGTCCCCGCCGTTCTCTCTCACAAAGCCGGTGAGGTTGTCTTTGTCCCTTGCTCACTGCCGCGACGTGGGCAGTTGCCGCCTCCCGCCGACCTCCTCAAGGTTGACCTACGTCCCTCAGGTACAACTCCCTTTACAGTCGGCTTGCACCACTGCTCCAGCTGCCCACATCACTCCCTGTGGATATTTCTCTACTTCTTTGCACCGCACATACCTCTATTGGCTTCTAGGTATTGTATTTCTGATGAGTTTATGTCTCATCAACTAGTCCCAGTAATCTTATTCTAATCACGCTTCTTCAATTTCTTTGCCACAAGGATGCTCATCTAGATTTTGGTGAAACTGCAAAAAAAGATTCGATGTTCAAAAGGTTGCAAACTTCATTTATTAGGAAGCTCAAACATTGCCAGCAAATTGAAGCCTGGTTAGGGTTCACGGTTCAAGGGCTAGGGACTGCATGGATCGTTTTTTTCTTTAGCTGCCTCTGTTCCAAAATAAGTGTCATATTTAGTAGTAGTACAACTTTGTATTAAAGTTTGCACAAAGTTGAGACACTTACTGGAACGGAGGGAGTACATATTTGCTATGATCTGTCAATCATTGAGATGCAATAGCATGCATGTTAGTCTCCTTTGTATTTGATGAAATGTTGCAACGGGCAACCTTGGATGCAAGATACATGTAACAGAAGATGGAAGCTTCATAGCATTGTACAAATTTATCTCGCTGATAAATTACAGTACGTACTATACTAGTACTTCCTCTGTTCCTAAATATAAGTCTTTGTAGAGATTTCACCATGAACCACATGCAGATGTATATAGATGCATTTTAAGTGTAGATTCATTCATTTTGTTCCGTATGTAGTGGAATCTCTACAAAGACTTATGTACTAGTAATAGCTAGCCCCCACTACTAGGAATTCTGTATCCTCTCCTTGAGCCACATCATTAAAATTAATGTAGCTATTAGATGAACTAAATCAGTCCATAAAAGCCGTCTGATCTAGATGTTGAGAGCCTCCGCACTAAGCCACATGCAAGCATGCAGAAATACCGTGGCATGCATGTGAGTGGGTTTTAAATTAGATCAACATGTCTACATGCAAGAATGAACCGGTAGCATGCATGTAAGTGAGCTTTTAAGTCCCATTAACATGTCAAAAAGAAAAATATAATCCCATTATGCAGTAGGAATTGGCTGATCTTTTTTCCTTACATGGGATGTGATGACCCACAAGTATAGGGGATCTATCGTAGTCCTTTCGATAAGTAAGAGTATCGAACCCAACGGGGAGCAGAAGGAAATGATAAGCGGTTTTCAGCAAGGTATTCTCTGCAAGTACTGAAATAAGTGGTAACAGATAGTTTTGTGATAATATAAATGGTAACGAGCAACAAGTAAAGAAAGTAAATAAAGTGCATCAAGGTGGCCCAATCCTTTTTGTAGCAAAGGACAAGCCCAGACACACTCTTATAATAGGAAAAGCGCTCCCGAGGACACATGGGAATATCGTCAAGCAAGTTTTCATCACGCTCATATGATTCGCGTTCGGTACTTTGATAATTTGATATGTGGGTGGACCGGTGCTTGGGTACTGCCCTTAATTGGACAAGCATCCCACTTATGATTAACCTCTATTGCAAGCATCCGCAACTACAACAAAAGTATTAAGGTAAATCTAACCATAGCATGAAACATATGGATCCAAATCAGCCCCTTACGAAGCAACGCATAAACTAGGGTTTAAGCTTCTGTCACTCTAGCAACCCATCATCTACTTATTACTCCCCAATGCCTTCCTCTAGGCCCAAATAATGGTGAAGTGTTATGTAGCCGATGTTCACATAACACCCCTAGAGGTTAGACAACATACATCTTATCAAAATATCGAACGAATACCAAATTCACATGACTACTAATAGCAAGACTTCTCCCTTGTCCTCGGGAACAAACGTAACTACTCAAAAAGCATATTCATGTTCATAATCAGAGGGGTAATATTGTGCATAAAGGATCTGAACATATGATCTTCCACCAAATAAACCAACTAGCATAACCTACAAGGAGTAATCAACACTACTAGCAACCTACTAGCACCAATCCCGGACTTGGAGACAAGAATTGGATACAAGAGATGAAGTAGGGTTTGGAGATGAGATGGTGCTAGTGAAGATGTTGATGGAGATTGCCCTTTCCCGATGAGAGGAGCGTTGGTGATGACAATGGTGATGATTTCCCCCGCCCGGAGAGAAGTGTCCCCGGCAGAACAGCTCTGCCGGAACCCTAGATTGGTTCCGCCAAGGTTCCGCCTCGTGGCGGCGGAGTCTCGTCCCGAAAGTTTCTCTATTTTTTTCTCATCGAAAGACTTCATATGGGAGAAGATGGGCGTCGGAGAGCCACCAGGGGGCCCACGAGGTAGGGGGCGCGCCCAGGGGGGCGCCCCCCACCCTCGTGACCAGGGTGTGGACCCCCTGGCCTTCATCATTGGCGACGATTTTTCTTTATTTATTCTAAGGTATTCCGTGGAGTTTCAGGACTTTTGGAGTTGCGCACAATAGTCCTTCAATATTTGCTCCTTTTCCATCCCAGAATTCTAGCTGCCGGCATTCTCCCTCTTCATGTAAACCTTGTACAATAAGAGAGAATAGCCATAAGTATTGTGACATAACGTGAAATAACAACCCATAATGCAATAAATATTAACATAAAAACATGATGCAAAATGGACGTATCAACTCCCCCAAGCTTAGACCTCACTTGTCCTCAAGCGAAAAGCTGATAACAATAAATATGTCCTCATGTTTAGAGGTAGAGGTGTCGATAAAAATAAAATACGGACATGAAGGCATCATGATTATTTCATAACAGCAATATATATAAATTTTTTCATATGATTACTTATGTTCTAGTGATGATCTTTTCACAAAGCCAAAATATGAATCAGAAACTTTATTGGGCACCAACAATTATAGTCTCGGTCATTGAAGCAATTGCAATTTATCATAACATCGGAAAGAGTCTATGTCAGAGCTTAAAAGCAAGTCCAGATACTCAACTATCACTTAGTCCTTCATAATTGCTAACACTCACGCGATACTTGTGGTTACAGAGTTTTAATCGGACATAGAGAAAGATAGGGGCTTATAGTTTTTTCCCCACAACCTTTTACCTCAAGGGTAATGTCAACAATAATAATTCATGCTCCCCCACATCCAATTAGATATATATATGTATCATGTTCTTTCCAGCATGCTGAGCTTGCCAAAGGATAAAATGAAAAAGGAAGGGTGAAGATCACCGTGACTGTTGCATAGGGTAGAGGATAATAATAAAAGATAGGCCCTTCGCAGAGGGAAGCAGTGGTTGTCATGCACGTTTTGGGTTGATGCACAAAATCTTAATGCAAAAGAACGTCACTTTACATTGCCCCTTGCATGTGAACCTTTATTATGCAGTCTGTCGCTTTTATTGCATCCACAACAAGTTCGTGCAAAGTTTATTTTCTCCGCACTAATAAGTCATGCATATTTAGAGAGCAATTTTTATTGCTTGCACCGATGACAACTTACTTGAAGGATCTTACTCAATCCATAGGTAGATATGGTGGACTCTCATGGCAAAACTGGTTTAAGGGTATTCAGAAGCACAAGTAGTATTTCTACTTAGTGCGGAGAATTGGCTAGCATGAGGGGGAAAGGCAAGCTCAACACAGTAGAGGAATCATGACAACATACTTTATCTCAGATATAAGAAAATATAACTCATTATGTTGTCTTCCTTGTCCAACCTCAACTCTTTAGCATGTCATATTTTAACGAGTGCTCCCAATCATAAAAGATGTCAATGATAATATATCTATATGTGAAACCCCTCTTTCCTTATTTCTTCCTATTAATTGCAATGATGACCAAAGCTATATTTGCCAACTCCCACAACTTTAAATCATCATACTCTTTCTATGTGAAGTCATTACTTTCAATAAGATCAACATGAACTCTTGATTTTTTTTATTCTTTTTCTTCTAATCACCCAAGATCATGGCAAAATACTCAAGCCCTTGACTCAACACTAATCTTTATTATATAGCTCACGGACTTGATTACAAAGAAGGATCATAAAGCAAAACTCAAAACTAGATCATGACATGACTTTATTCTAGTAAATCAAGATAATACTAATGTGATCGAACTAAGAAAACGGTAAAGATAGGAGTTGTGATGGTGATACGATACCAGGGCACCTCCCCCAAGCTTGGCAGTTGCCAAGGGGAGTGACCATACCCATGTGATTATGTCTCCTTCCTTGTTGTTGGCGGTGGAGGTGTTGATGATGATGCAAGCTTGTCCCCCACCTTCCATGGCATAGTCTCACCATCATAGAAGGATGATTGAGTCTCCGGAATCCTCAAATCTGCAGCCAAACTCATCCTTTTGAATCTATATTCATACTCACAGTTTTGGTTTTGTAGATCATAGATTTGGGCTTGGAGGTGCCCGATCTTCTCATGTAGCTTATAGATGGCTTCCTCGGTCTTCTTGGCATCCGGCTCATATTTGTTGGTGAACTCCGCGAACATCTTGTGGGTAGCGTTGATTCCACGCTCCACCATCCCTTGGCACTTGAAAACTTGTTTCTCCATTGCTTCGAGCCTCAACTCCATGCTTCCTGTTCCCTTTGGTCCCTCAACATTGCGGATGTGCAACAACCCATCACGCATCTCAATGGTTTGGGGGTGTCGCAGCACCTCCGTGAGGTAAGGGTTGATAACCTTCTCGAAGAACTTGTCCTTGGAAGCACTTGGGGTCGTCATGATGATCTAGACCTGTCAGAAAAACAGCTCGAAACAAGAACAGGGGAGATTTGCGTGATACGAGAGTCAAGACCTTCGGGAGTATATATAATGAATTTTTTCCGACCAAAATACGTATCGTGCAAGGAAACAGAGTGAGGAGGGCACACAAGGCGCTCATGAGGTAGGGGGGCGCGCCCAGGGGGTAGGGCGCGCCCTCCACCCTCGTGGAGGCCTCGTGTCCTCCCCAGACTGCTACTTATTTTTCTATTTTTCTAAATATTCCAAAACGGAGAAATATTGCCTTAAAAATTGTTTTGGAGTCAGTTTACTTACCGTACCACATACCTATTCCTTTTCGGAGTCTGGAACGTTCTGGAAAGTGTCCCTTATGTATTCCTCCGGGGTTACGGTTTCAATAACATTAGTTTCAACATTTATAGGATTACCTGAGATATAGTGTTTGATTCTTTGACCATTCACCACCTTCGGATTTGTGCCTGCGAAGTTGTTGATTTTTATGGCACCAGAACGATAGACCTCCTTGATAACGTAAGTACCTTCCCATTTGGAGAGAAGTTTTCCTACAAAAAATCTTAAACGAGAGTTGTATAGCAATACATAATCACCTACATTAAACTCATGCTTTTGTATCCTTTTGTCATGCCACCTTTTAACTTTTTCTTTAAACAGCTTGGCATTTTCATAAGCTTGGGTTCTCCATTCATCAAGTGAGCTAATATCAAATAACCTCTTCTGACCAGCAAGTTTGAAATCATAGTTGAGCTCCTTAATAGCCCAATATGACTTATGTTCTAGTTTGAGAGGTAAATGACATGCTTTTCCATAAACCATCTTATACGGAGACATACCCATAGGATTTTTATATGCAGTTCTATAGGCCCATAATGCATCATTCAGTTTCTTGGACCAATTCTTTATAGACCTATTGACAGTCTTTTGCAAAATTAATTTGAGCTCTCTATTGCTCAATTCTACCTGACCACTATACTGCGGGTGATATGGAGATGCAATCCTATGATTAACGTCGTATTTAGCAAGCATCTTACGGAAAGCACCATGAATAAAGTGTGAACCACCATCAGTCATTAAGTATCTAGGGACTCCAAACCTCCGAATAATAACTTCCTTAAGCATTTTAATAGAAGTGTTATGATCAGCACTACTAGTTGGAATAGCTTCTACCCACTTAGTAACGTAATCAACAACAACTAGAATATGAGTGTAACCATTAGAGGCGGGAAAAGGCCCATATAATCAAAGCCCCAAACATCAAATGGCTCAATAACAAGTGAATAATTCATAGGCATTTCTTGACGTCAACTGATATTACCAATTCTTTGACATTCATCGCAAGATAAAACAAACTTACGGGCATCCTTGAAGAGAGTAGGCCAATAAAAGCCGGATTGCAATACCTTATGTCCAGTTCTATCTCCAGCGTGGTGTCCTCCATAAGCTTCAGAGTGACACTTGCGTAGGATCTGTTCCTGTTCATGCTCAGGTACACAACGTCTAATAACACCATCTACCCCTTCTTTATAAAGATGTGGGTCATCCCAAAAGTAATGTTGCAAGTCATAGAAAAACTTTTTCTTTTGTTGGTATGTGAAGCTAGGCGATATAAATTTAGCAACAATATAATTAGCATAATCAGCATACCAAGGAGTGCTACGAGAAGTACTTATGACATTTAATTGCTCGTCGGGAAAGCTATCATCAATAGGTAGTGGGTCATCAAGAACATTCTCTAGCCTAGACAAGTTGTCTGCAACGGGGTTCTCAGCTCCTTTCCTATCAACAATATGTAAATCAAATTCTTGAAGCAAGAGAACCCATCTAATGAGTCTAGGTTTCGCATCTTCTTTTCCATAAGATATTTAATAGCAGCATGATCTGTATGAATAGTTACTCTAGAGTCAACAATATAGGGCCTGAATTTATCACAAGCAAATACAACTGCTAAAAGTTCCTTTTCGGTAGTAGCATAATTTCTCTGAGCATTATCTAGAGTCTTACTAGCATAATGGATAACATTCAATTTCTTATCAACTCTTTGCCCTAGGACAACACCTACAGCATAATCACTAGCATCACACATAATTTCAAAGGGTAAATTCCAATCAGGTGGCTGAACAACAGGTGCAGAGATTAATGCTTTCTTAAGTATTTCAAATGCTTCTACACAATCATCATCAAAGACAAATGGTACATCTTTTTGTAATAAATTAGTCAGAGGCCGAGAGATTTTTGAGAAGTCCTTGATGAACCTCCTATAAAATCCGGCGTGACCAAGGAAACTTCTTATACCTTTGATGTCCTTAGGACATGGCATCTTTTCAATAGCATCAACCTTGGCTTTATCAACTTCAATACCTCTTTCAGAAACTTTGTGCCCCAAGACAATACCTTCATTAACCATAAAGTGGCACTTTTCCCAATTCAAGAGAAGATTAGTTTCTTCACATCTCTGCAAAACTCGAGCAAGATTGCTCAAGCAATCATCAAAAGAGGAACCATAGACGGAAAAGTCGTCCATGAAAACCTCACAGATTTTCTCGCAAAAGTCAGAGAATATAGCCATCATGCATCTTTGAAAGGTAGCAGGTGCATTACATAAACCAAAAGGCATACATCTATAAGCAAAAGTACCAAAAGGGCATGTAAAAGTAGTCTTTGATTGATCTTTAGCCGACACATGTATTTGAGAAAAACCAGAATAACCACCTAGAAAGCAATAATGTGTATGTTTGCATAATCTTTCTAACATTTGATCAATAAAAGGTAAGGGGTAATGATCTTTCTTAGTAGCCTTATTTAATTTGCGGAAATCAATTACCATCCTATAACCTATGATAATTCTTTGCAGAATCAATTCATCTTTATCATTAGGGACAACAGTAATACCTCCCTTCTTGGGGACACAATGGACATGACTTACCCACTGACTATCAGCAATGGGATAAATTATACCTGCCTCCAGAAGCTTGAGTATTTCTTTTCTTACCACTTCTTTAATTTTAGGATTCAAACATCATTGAGGATCACAAACTGGTTTGGCATCAGCTTCCAAATTTATTTTATGTTGACATAGAGTGGGACTGATGCCCTTAAGATCATCCAGAGTATATCCAATAGCGGCACGATGCTTCTTCAGAGTTTTCAATAATCTTTCTTCTTCATGCTCTGAAAGGTTAGCGCTAATAATAACATGATATATTTTCTTTTCATCAAGATAAGCATATTTAAGATTATCAGGCAACGGTTTAAGCTCAAACACGGGATCACCCTTGGGTGGAGAAGGATCCCCTAGGATTTCAACAGGCAAATTGAGTTGCAGAATAGGTTCCTGTTTAAAGAATACTTCATCTATTTCCCTTCTTTCATTCATGAACATATCATTTTCATGGTCTAGCAAATAGTGTTCTAAAGGATCACTAGGAGGTACAACAATAGAAGCAAGACCAATAATTTCATCCTTACTAGGCAATTCTTCCTCATGATGTTGTTTACTAAATTTAGAGAAATTAAACTCGTGGACCATATCATCCAAGCCAACAGTAACAACATTCTTTTTGCAATCTATCTTAGCATTAACGGTACGCAAGAAGGGTCTACCAAATATAATGGGACAAAAGCTATCTTGTGGAGAACCAAGAACAAGAAAATCAGCGGGATATTTGGTTTTGCCACACAAGACTTCAACATCCCTAACAATTCCCATTGGAGATATAGTATCTCTATTGGCAAGTTTAATTGTAACATCAATATCTTCCAACTCAGCAGGTGCAATATAATGCATAATTTCTTTGTATAAGTCAATGTGTATAACACTAGCACTAGCACCCATATCACATAAGCCATGATAACAATGATCTCCTATTTTAACAGAAATAACAGGCACGCCTACCACAGGTCTATGTTTAACTCTATCACAGGGTCTAGCAATTCTAGCAGTTTCACCAGTGAATTGAATAACATGCCCATCAATATTATCAGACAAGAGATCTTTAACAATAGCAATATTGGGTTCTACTTTGACTTGCTCAGGAGGTGTATAAGTCCTAGTATTGCTTTTACGAACAACAGTTGAAGCTTTAGCATGATCCTTCATTCTAACAGGGAAAGGAGGTTTCTCAACCTAAGAACTAGGAACAATAGGATCATTATAAGTGACAATCTTTTCTTCAACTTTAATAGGTGCAGCTACTTTTACTTCTATGGGAGGATGATATTTAAACCACTTCTCGTTGGGGAGATCAACATAAGTAGCAAAAGATTCACAGAAAGAAGCTACTATCTCAGAGTCAGGTCCATATTTAGTGCTAAACTTACGGAAAATATCGATATCCATAAAAGATTTAACACAATCAAACTTAGGTGTCATACCTGACTCCTTACCTTCGTCGAGGTCCCAATCTTCAGAGTTGCGTTTAATTGTATCCAATAAATTCCATCCAAATTCAATAGACTTCATCATAAAAGAGCCAGCACAAGAAGTATCGAGCATGGTGCGATTATTATCAGAAAGCCGAGCATAAAAATTCTGGAGAATTGTCAATTTTGAGAGCTCATGATTGGGGCATGAATATAACATTGATTTAAGAGTCCCCCAAGATTGAGCGATGCTTTCTCCTTCACGAGGCCAAAAATTATATATATAATTGCGATCACGATGAACAAGATGCATAGGGTAATACTTTCGATGAAATTCCAATTTCAATCTTTTATAGATCCACGATCTCGTATCATCACATAGCCTATACCATGTCAATGCGTCTCCCTCCAAAGATAAAGGGAAAGTCTTCCTATTAACGGCATCATCGGGTACACCTGCAAGCTTAAATAGTCCACAAATATCATCCACAAAGCGTAGATGTTCGTCAGGATGCTTTGTTCCATCTCCTGCGAAAGTGTTAGCTAGCAGTTTTTCCATCATACCCGAAGGAATCTGAAAAGCAGTTTCATTTTCAATAGGTTCAATAGGTTCAGTAGGTTGAGGAGAAACTCTTGGCTCAACTGGACGGGGTGAAGATACCCCGTACAAGCCCCTCACACAATTACTTTCCATAGTAACAAGTGATAGAAAATTTCAGCACACTAAATAAATTTTTCCTTACCAAATTCCACCTACCAAAGGCGCTTCACTCCCCAGCAGTGGCGCTAGAAAAGAGTCTTGATGACCCACAAGGATAGGGGATCTATCGTAGTCCTTTCGATAAGTAAGAGTGTCAAACCCAATGAGGAGCAGAAGGAAACAATAAGTGGTTTTCAGCAAGGTATTCTCTGCAAGTACTGAAATAAGTGGTAACAGATAGTTTTGTGATAAGATAAATGGTAACGAGCAACAAGTAATGAAAGTAAATAAAGTGCAGCAAGGTGGCCCAATCCTTTTTGTAGAAAAGGACAAGCCCGGACAAACTCTTATAATAGGAAAAGCGCTCCCGAGGACACATGGGAATATCGTCAAGCTAGTTTACATCACGCTCATATGATTCGCGTTCGGTACTTTGATAATTTGATATGTGGGTGGACCGGTGCTTGGGTACTGCCCTTACTTGGACAAGCATCCCACTTATGATTAACCTCTATTGCAAGCATCCGCAACTACAACAAAAGTATTAAGGTAAACCTAACCATAGCATGAAACATATGGATCCAAATCAGGCCCTTACGAAGCAACGCATAAACTAGGGTTTAAGCTTCTGTCACTCTAGCAACCCATCATCTACTTCTTACTTCTCAATGCCTTCCTCTAGGCCCAAATAATGGTGAAGTGTTATGTAGTCGACGTTCACATAACACCACTAGAGGTTAGACAACATACATCTTATCAAAATATCAAACGAATACCAAATTCACATGACTACTATTAGCAAGACTTCTCCCTTGTCCTCAGGAACAAACATAACTACTCACAAAGCATAGTCATGTTCATAATCAGAGGGGTAATATTGTGCATAAAGGATCTGAACATATTATCTTCCACCAAATAAACCAACTAGCATCAACTACAAGGAGTAATCAACAGTACTAGCAACCTACTAGCACCAATCCCGGACTTGGAGACAAGAATTGGATACAAGAGATGAACTAGGGTTTGGAGATGAGATGGTGCTGGTGAAGATGTTAATGGAGATTGCCCTCTCCCGATGAGATGAGCATTGGTGATGACGATGGTGATGATTTCCCTCTCCCGGAGGGAAGTGTCCCCGACAGAACAGCTCTGCCGGAGCCCTAGATTGGTTCCGCCAAGGTTCCGCCTCGTGGCGGTGGAGTCTCGTCCCGAAAGGTTCTCCTCTATTTTTTTCTCATCGAAAGACTTCATATGGGAGAAGATGGGCGTCAGAGAGCCATCAGGGGGCCCACGAGGTAGGGGGCGCGCCCATGGGGGGCGCGCCCCACCCTCTTGAGCAAGGTGTGGGCCCCCTGGCCTTCATCTTTGGCGATGATTTTTCTTTATTTATTCTAAGATATTCCGTGGAGTTTCAAGAATTTTGGAGTTGCGTAGAATAGTCCTTCAATATTTGCTCCTTTTCCAGCCCAGAATTCCAGCTGCCGACATTCTCCCTCTTCATGTAAACCTTGTAAAATAAGAGAGAATAGCCATAATTATTGAGACATAACATGAAATAACAGCCCATAATGCAATAAATATTGACATAAAAGCATGATGCAAAATGGACGTATCAGGATGATCTAAATGATGATGGGAGTTTATTTAGTTTGGCTACCACATTTGTCATGCGGTTATAGAGTTTTTCTAGTTCTATGAAATCGATAATTTTGCGCAGAGAGATATACGGCTGTTCAGCGGCAATGTGCGGGGACTCATCTAGTAATATTTAGTAATGGAGGGAGTACTATGTAAAGAGTTAGGTGTTGCACGGTGATAGTGTGAAGTGGGCCATGTAATTAGTGAGCCTGCGTGTTTTCACTGCTGTTGCACGCTTGCGTTGTAAGAATGGAGAAAATTGTAATCTAGTAGTACCTCCTTTCGCTGAAAGCGTGGGACATCCAGCAGTCCTACCACTTGAGTAATAAAGACCAATGAGCCGTTAAATAACATAGACCCAGCAGTAAGTTGGACGGACGAAGCAACCATCACTCTTGCACCAGTGAGAGGTTGTGTCTGCTCTTCCCGGGCATGAATGCGGCACCGATTCTTTGGAGCGGTGCTGACCGTTTCGAGTGGGAAGCGCGCGCTGGCGATGGAGGGGCTTTGGGTGGGCCTGGCTGGTCAGGAGCGGGCGTGGCAGCTGTCCCGAAACGAGAGGATGCACCGACTCTCGCGGCTAAAATCGTACACTACACACCACATCTCTATAGGAGTAGGTCGATATGTCGCTCTCTCTAACACACACATGTTGTTAAACACACACACACACACACACACACACACACAAACGCACACGCACGCACCTTGGTCCCGTTGCACCTTCTAACGTGAGTTATTACACCTAGACGGAGTGAGTAGTAAATATACGAGATACGGTGGCACACTGACTTAAGTCAAATACAAGTGCCCAAAATTGTGTGCATGTTATAATAAGGATTCACTTAAAATAGTACATGAGCGAATAAGGGGATCAATTGGACAGTTTTCCCGAGCAGTAGCGAGATGTGTGAGGTAAGATACACCGCTGGCGCTTTTAATTTTTCTTATTAGTTTGTTTGTTTCACCCTCTGACTGGTAGGACCAACGTACTACGTGGAGAGAGGTAAGGTGACTAAGGCTGCATTATTTATGCACCACTACGGATAGTCTTAACACGAAAGCCACATGACACGATTATGATTGAAATCCCAATGACTCCCACACACACAAAAAAACACGACATGCTTGTCACATGAATGGAGGAATGTATAAAAGGTTATTTTCCTCTCGTTGAACATAACGGGAGGGTAGTGTAGCTGGTTAGCCTGTTCGCTCATCAAACTTGAGGTCTTGGGTTCGATAACTACACTTGAGCACAATTTGTGCCAGGAGGATTCTTTGACTGGTCAAAATGGATGGATACGGAGCTATACGATGCCGTAGTGACCGTATAATCACCTCATCACGTATAAGCTGCAGCCTCGGCACTTGTTTTCTAGGGTTTGCATGCTTCACACTCTCTCTCCAGTATATATATACACGCTGGAGCCTTAGCGCTTGTAGTTGCTCTCTTCACACTCTATCGCCCTCTCCAGATCTAAACAAGACTTCGTTGGCCTCTCTCTCCCCTCACTACTGCTCAAAGAGCCGGCAGGGTCCGTCCGGCTGGAAGGAAAGGAGGCTTAATGCTGTCGCCGTCGGCGAGGGAGGGAATCCACTACCAGCACAGCTATTCATTTTCACCCAGCAGCGATGCGGGAGGGCCTCCGACCCCTTCTTCTTCGCCGCCGTCCCATCACCCACCGAACCACGCCCCAAGAACCTTAAGGTATAATTTACTTACTCCACATGCATTGCTCTAGCTGCATGTATACCAGATGCAGAGGCCGGGGGTCATCCTCCTTTTATATTTTTTTTGCATGTATACCATGAATCTAGGACGTGGTTCAAAGAGGAAAGGAGTGGGGGAAAGTAGTGGGAAAAGTTGTATATAGCATGAATCTAGGACGTGGTTCAAAGAGGAAATGAAGGGGGAAAGTTGTATAGCATGAATCTAGGACGTGGTTCAAAGAGGAAAGGAATGGGGGAAAGTAGTGGGGAAAGTTGTATCGCATAAATCAAGCACGTGGTTCAAAGAGGAAAGGAAGGGGCGAAAGTACTAGTACAGACTGGCTGTAGAGTTTGAGCAGGACTAGATATGTTGCGCTCAAATAGGGAAAGGTGTCTAAAGATAACAAAACTGGGACCAACACAAATATGCTCCTTGGTTGTTTGTTCTTTGTCGCAACAGACTGTGCATGACCATAGTACATCCGTAGATGCACATGGTGCTGGTGCGTCCACTGTCCCGTGCAACTCATTAGCTGTTGTTAATCTAAGGGCCTGTTTGGTTAAAAACGCCCTAGTCCCTACCTGCTTGGTTCTAGGGACTAAACATGGACTACAGGTTATTAAATGACATGCTAAAAGACCATGCTACCCCTAGTAATGAACTAATGGAGACAAGGTGTGATGCATGGCAGGGGCAACTGTTGGAAAAAGTCCAAAAAGAACTCCCTCGGGGTCTTCTTTCTTTAGTCCCAAATGCCCACTTTTAGTCCCTAAAAGTCCCTCTTGTTTGGTTTAGATGGGACTGACACGGGGTTTTTTTAGTCCCTACACCAAAATATCCCTGTAAACAAACACCCTCTAATAATGCCGCTGGAAAATTGATGCAATGCCATAGTTAAAAGCAAATTACATGTTTAACGAATTTTATTGTTAATATAATCTCTATGTTAATATTAATCAATGCCACCGTTTGAGAAATGCTACTGTCTTGCTTTCTTTCCCATTTAGATAAGGTAGATGCTTCTTTTTGTTGGCTTCTGTGTCATCCACCGGTATTGACCACTAATTGTTTCCTTTGCACCTCTGTGTAAACAGGGTTATCTACTTCACCTCATTGCCATTGTGACCTTTTGTTGCACTTCACAAAACACTTTTGTTTTAAGAGTGTTTTGTGTAGTTCAACCAAAATGTCACACCGACAATGTTGCTTGATTGCTTGATCTTAGTGGAACTGCACAAGAGGAGATCATACTTCCTATCCGTGTTGGCAAATTTGGTTCAGATCTTCTTCTTGTGAGTTGTTTGAATTCTGCATCATGAGAGGTCAGTACTAGCCTTCTTTCACATGATTCTGCAGTGTGCTTTCATATGTTGTGCTACTTGTACGATAGTGTTGCTTGATTTTAGTGAACTACACAAATGGAGACAAGACTTCCAATCTGTATGTGCACCGTAATATCCCATTGAGGTAAGATAAGGATATTTCACAACTGTTGGCCTGTATTTTGCCACTTTCGTCAGAAAATTAAGTTTAGTACTATACTTGTACTCCCTAATTGACATGCCAAATCATACATTGAAGGTGAAGCTTGTCTGTTATTGAACCAAGTGGTTAAGGGGAAGAACAAGCGGAAGAAAAACAAAAATCAACTCCCGATGCTGTAATGAATCACTGGAACTGTGATGACACAAGTAATGATATAGTTTTGCATCTTAATTTATTGTTATGGATGGAACGAGCATATTGTTTTGCCACTGATTTGATGCCACTCTTAATGTAATACGTAATTATCTCTACTTGTGCAAACAGGGATCTTCTTTGAAGATACAATATATTTTAGTGGAACTGCACAAGAAGATGTTGAAACATTAAACTAATCGAGGAGTACATAGTAAGCATGGCCACCACCATAGATAGCAAGAGATGGTTCCGGAGAAGAGCTTCATCTATATGCTCTACACAATAAGCCTCCTGACAAAGGTTGGTACTCGCCCACTGATTTCATCCATATGATAGAGCTTGGTCATCTCTATTGGTGTTGTGCTACTATTTAGATACTGTCATGAAAAAGTGGTATTGTCCTTGAGAAGTGCTTCATCTATGTTGTTTTAAATATTTCCTTTCCTTCTTTTCGAGCAAACAGGGATGCTAGCATTTAGTAGTCCTCTTGTCTTTGCACAACAAGATCATCTTCCTCTGAAGAAGAATATGGAGTACGTGAAGTGACTAGTTCCAATTATGCCAGGATGAAGAAGCCATGTCTATCTTCTCATCAGAAGGAGCAGTTGAAGGATGGTTACATTACTCCCCATAAGACCAACTAACTACAGCTCAGAAGGACTGACAAATCTCCATTTTTTTGCTGTGATGCGCGAGTACAATGTTGTTCTAGGATTCTTTCTGGTGAGTTCCATTTTTCTAAAAGTGTGCTCTACATGGACCATGTAGGTGCCTGTTTAAACTATCAATTCATAGTACAGTTTGCTTTATACTAATCACTTTTTTGTATTTGTGCAAACATGGGTGATCAGCTTGATTTCAATGGGAACTGCACAAAATGTTCATGAATACATCGAATCATTCATTTCCACCACAAGAAAGGAGGTGCCGATAAGTTCAAGGCGTTGCAACACATAAGGGCGAAATCATACAAGCTACGCGCGAATTTGGTTGATTTTGGTGGAACTCAACAAAAAGAATAGCTGGTTTACTTAGCACGAGGTGCCATTTCAATGTACGAACTGATGGAAAAGCCTGACCATTCCACAATCATAGGCATTTGATATTTTGGAATGGGACAACCTTGTCAAATTTTGCTCATTGATTTTAGCAAGACATGCGTTTGATATTTTCGAATGGGACGCCTTTGCTGTCAGCAGCGTCAATCAATTATTTCTTTATTCTTTAGTTGTGAAGTAAATATTGCCTCTGACATATGAGTCGCTGAGATGCATAATCATAGATTGTTTTGAATGTTCTCTATGAATTGCCAGCCCTGTGTGTTTGATTGCAATGTACAGAAACGCTAAAAAGCATCTCAAACTCTTTGTACTCCTTTTGTTCCTTTTTACTTCGCACATTGTGAAAGTGCATACTTTTTTGTATAAGATTGGTCAAAGTAGAGATACTTTGACTGCAGACAAAACTTGTATGCAGACTAGAAAGGACCGGAGGGAGTACATATGAAACTGCTCCAAACGAGGTGATCACCCTGGGAATAATGCTAGTATGTATTGTTTTGCATGTTCATATAATGCCAAAGATACAGGAATTCGAACAAATCGAAATAAATTCATTCATACACGGTCGGATTTCATATAAACATGCCGGATTTCATTACATTTCATACATTCTTCAACTAAAAAGGGGTGCACTAGAGGTATAATTAATTAACCGAAGCTACCACCCTGTGTCGCGCTGAGCCGAACTGAAGCTTCAGTGACTTAATTGCAGGTGCAGTTGCATAACTGACATGTGGACTATTGGGCCCACGTGTCAGTCAGCCAACTGCACCAGCACTTAAGTAGAAGCAGCGTTCTTCTCCAGCGCAGCTCTCCGACTCCACGTCGCCGCCAAGAAGCTAACCGGCCATCAATGATGAACCCGCCTAGCTTGGCTTCAACCGGAGGGTAGCAGCGGTGGCCTTACTTGGACCCGAGCAGCGGTGACCTACCGTGTTCTACTCTTCCTCGTTTTTTGTGTGGCGCGGCCTCGTTTGTAGCGGGGCAAGGCCTCGGCGGAGCCGGCGATGTCCTCTATCTTGTTGCAGGCGGGCGGCGCCTCGGCGGAGCGGTGGAAATCCTCCCCCACATAGCCGGCAGGGTGGGGCCTTGGTTGAGCCGGCGATGTCCTCTCCCTCGTTGTTGGCGGGGCGGGGTCTCGGCGGAGCCAGCGGTGTCCTCTGCCTCATTGTTGGCGCCACGGGGCCTCGGCGGAGCAGGGCCTTGTCGACACCAGCGGAGCGGGGACTCGTCGGAGCCGGCATTGTCCTCTGCCTCGTCCTCGGTCTCGCCAAACAGCGCCTCGCCCGCTTCATTGCCCTCTTTGTAGGCAGCCGCAGCCTCCGCCACCCGCATGCGGTACCGCCAGCGCTCGAGGCAGAACATTGCGGACGGAGCGGTATGAGTCGAGCAGCGCCTCCTGCTCCGCCCGCTCCGCGACGATCTTGCACAGAAGGAAACTGTCGAAACTGAACTTAACTGTCGAAACTGAATGCACTAGCAAGGTGAGGCTACACGTCGGTCGACTGACTTTTTCATCTCTGGTCAGTCGATTTTGCAGACGTTGGATACGAAATTAAGGGCATGTGGTTCATCTTCAACTTCCACCCACCTAAGCCGCCAGCCAACACCAGCCAAACAGCAGCCCCCCGCCGCCCGAGGCCGGCGGTGCGCCGCCCTGCCCGGCCCGAAAACACTCCCCACCTCCGGTCCGCCGCCACCTCGGCCATCCCTCTAGGCCCCCCGGTGCCGAGCTTTTTCTCCGGCGATCCCCACGCCACCGCCCTGCCACAGCCGGTGACCACCGCCCCACCCTGAACCCTAAGATAGATAGTGGGGTACCTCTTCGGTGAGCCCCCCTCCCCGCTGCGGCTGGTTCTTCCTTCACCCCGGCAAGCCACCCCCACCCCCTGAAAAACGACTGACCCAAAAGTCGATTCAGTCGACTGAAGTGTAGCTAAATCGAAGCAGCATCGCAAGCAAGAGCAAGAGCGACAGCAGCAGCGCGAGCAATAGCAATAGCAAGGGCAGACCAGGCAGGGGACCAAGAGCAAGAGCAGAGCAGCAGCGCGAGCGAGAGCTAAAGCAGCAGCAGCTCCTACTGATGTGGACGTCGCCGCCGACGGAGCGACGTTGTGGAGGTAGTGGCTGGCGACTCCGCCGTGGATGGAGCCGCACTGCGTCGGCTCAGGACCGAGCGCCAGCAGTTCCGTGAGATCAAATCAAGAAGAAAATGTGGCGATTAGTGTACAACCTCTTTGGTGGTGCCGATTAGGCCGCAGCTTCATCCGAGGAAACGGTGATGATGATGCTCTTCCAGTGGTGCAGGTGAAGACGGCGGTGTGGGAATGGAGGTGGCGCGAAAGACGAGGGGAACATCAGGGAAGCTCCTTGGAGGTGGAGGACGGGGTGGCTGAACTGGCGGGATGACGAGATCGACGACGGATCCTCATCCGGTATGGTGGATGAGGGACGTCGAGGTGTTGCTGTGGACGACATCGTCGGGGAAGAGGCTCCGGCTGGGTGGCGGACGGAGCAGGGTGTGGGGTTTCATCATGGGTTTTCGCGGACTCGGTGTACGAATGGGTGGGTGGATGGGATGGCAGTGGGGAACCATGGCTTAGGGAAGCGCTTGTCCGAAATGTGGGGTAAGTTACGAAAGTACCCCCACTGATTTGAGGCAGTTCTTTCGGTTCAGGGGTACCATGGGCATTTCGCGTGTCGGGATTTCACAGGAGGTGGGAGTTTTTGCGTGCGTTGTAATTTCGGAATAGCAAGGCGCGGGTTGAGATGGAGGGAGTTTTCGGAGCACAACGAGACAAAGATATATCTTAAATATTTCGGGCTAACAAGGCGTGGGTTGAAATTTCCGAACAAGCCTAACATGTACTATACCAAATCAACGCAGACTACAAATGTCATTCAAAACTTTGAATTCATGTTATGTTCAATTAAAATATGTCGCTACGTGTATAATGCATGCAACCTACTACTCAAATGAACATTTTAGTGCATTCCAAACGTATATACTACCGCTTCAATATGAAATAAATTTGAATTCATTTCTCTATTTGAATAAGATCTACAATAATAATTGTTGTGAAGTCAAAGCATTTGAATTCGTTTCTCTGTTTTAATAAGATCTACAATCATCATTATTGTCAAGTTAAACCATCGTTTGTGTATTATCTTCACAGCACACCACATGATTAGTCTCGAGTTACATATGAACTATGTGTACTATATGAACTCGAACTCAATTTTTTGAATCCACTTTATTTTGATTTCAAATCACATTACATTTCTAGCTAGTGTGTTTATCACATTACGTATGGTGCCCCACCCCCTACACCTACAAGTATTTAGATGTGAGTTGCAAACACCACACATTACCACAAATTCAAATAAAATGTGAGAATGTTCGATATATAGGGTTGTTTTAGATTGTTCGATATTTAGTTGTAAGCTGGAAAGTCCACACATTATCACAAATTCAAATAAAATGTGAGATTCTTTGATGTATAGTATGGTTTAGATTGTTCGGCATTTAGCTGTGAGTTGCAAACGCCATGCATTATCACATTATGGTATACCATGTGCACAACACGTGTATCACCGCTATATTCATGCATGTAATGTTTAAAACACTATGATCTCCTATTCAAATATATGAATCCGCTTTCATATCAAATTATGATCTTTGTTAGTCTCTTACACCCACACAATCCTCTAACCTTTGTAGCTACCACTAACTTTCTCTCGCGCATGCACACGCCCTCCTCGCCCTCCCCCTCCCTCGGCATTCTATCCACCGGGCACATTCATTTTTTTTCTTTAGGTTGTTCTCCCAGAGTCTCCACAACTCCTTTTCGACACACACCGATCGATAAACCTCTCCAGCGATGCCTGCCTACAACATACACACACACCTTCAATCTCCTCCTTTATGCGTCCTTGCCTCGTGTCTCTCATACGGTCACACACACGTGTAAACTCTTGCCCCTCTTTTCATCGATCTCACAACCGCACACTCCTCCCCCTATCTAGCGAGTAGTTCGGCCTCTCGCACCACCTCTAGCTCCATTCTCTCTGTCTTTCCATCTCGCTAGTACTTATTTGCCTCTAACAAATGGACGTACACCGACCGACCTCTCCCTATACATATAGCTATCTAGGTCCTTATAACTCGCTTTTACCCACGCGTCGATCGATCTACCTCGTTAGTTGTGTCTCTCCCTTCCTCCGACAAACAACAATTGATCTACCGATCTAGTTAGGTTTTCTTACCAAACACATGGTTCCCCTTCATCATCCATGGATGCGTCCCGACAGATCTATCACGCACAGGTACACACAGAAACACATCTCCACTCTTATTGATAACATTGCAGTTCCACCCTCAATTTGTCTTGTAGGCCTCTCCCACCATCTTTGAGAAGCAACTCCATCACCCATCTAGCACTCTACCCCTCTCCCTCCCTCTCTCTCCTCTCTCTCTCTCTCTCTCTCTGCCCCATCATTTTTCCCATCCTTCAGTTATGTATGGATGTTGACCGATGTCCCTCAAGACATAGCTGGGTCTCTCCTTCTCAACACATATACGAGTCGTTCTACCTCTATAGTTAGGCCTCTGCCTACCCCTCCCCCCTCCCCCCTCCCCCCCACACACACACATCGATACATCGAGCGCTCTAGTCATGTCTCCCTGCCACACACAAACTTGACATGTGCCCTCTGATGTTCCGGTAGGCCAGTCGCCCTACATCTTTGACTTGCACACACACACAATTTCGATGGCTCTCTTCATCGATCTCGCACCCACCCACTTGATCCTCTCTTCGACTCTATCGATAGCTATGGACCCTCCCTCTCTTCTCATGGATTGCCCGACCCTCTATATATGATATGGATAGGCCTCCATTTCACACACATTGCATGCAAATTTTTGTTTGAGATGTCATCGCCACATATTTCCACAAATAATTCACGAAATCAACCCCCCACCCTACCCCCCACCCCCACCCCAAAACAAAAAACACTCACGAATGCGGTTTCTATCTCTCACACACACCCAAGTTGGTGGGGGACATGCACAAAGAGAAGAGGTGCATGCACGGCGCACGTACTACCATCTCTTTCCCAACCACACCCGCACGGGTACACGGTTGAGCTCATTTCTGTACGAAAAAGGCAGCCCACGTGGTAATTTGGCACATGTATTGGTTGTCCACTTGGTGGATGGAGGATCGTCTACCACGGGTGAACAAACAAATTGCGACTTGACGCATTATGTTAAATTAAATAAAGAGGCAAACCATGTGGGGCCTACCTTAGAGGCAAGGCTCTATACACTAGAGTACTTTTGATGTGTCCCGTCAACTCGCAGAATGAGGAGAAGCTTGCTTAGTACACCGTCTCCCCCACCCACGGGCGCGGTGGCTCGCAGGATGAGGTGAAGCTTGCTCCGCCTTACGCCCGCTCCCTCGCCCATGCGCGCGGTGGCTCGCAGGACGAGGAGAAAAATTTACTACTCCCTCCGTTTACTCGTCGTCCCTACTACCTTGGTTATAGAGATTATATCATATTGTTTGGAATAGATATTTCCTTTAGTAGATTTCAATATGAACTACTAGTACATACTCCAAACACCGATGTCTATAGACGTATTTTAGAGTGTACATTCACTCATTTTGCTCCATATGTAGCACTCTCCCTCGCCCCTCGACCCTCGCCCACATGGTGGACGTGCAACAATTCATTCGGTCTCATATAGCCAAAACGATATATACTGCACTACCATTATTGCTCGACTTCCCGAAGAGTCGAAGAGCCAATCGCAAGGTTAATATTTTGGAGATGCCAAGCTCAAGGTTCTAGGAGAACGAGTACTAGGTGCCGCGTCATTTATAAATAAAGTTTTTTTTCTTCAGTGGCACGTACGCAATATGATAGGTTCATATGGAGAGAAAAGGAAAAGGTTCCACTATATACATAGTCAGGACGGGCCAGCCTCCACGGTTGCTTGCTGGGGTTGATCTCTTCACACTCTCTTGCACAAAACGACTGTGGCCACATCTCTAACATCCCGGCGGATAACGTCTGCTGGGGGAAGGGGTGGATGCTTAGTGTAGATGCGGTCGCCGTCACCGACGGTGAAAACCCACTGTCGGCACGTCCCGATCAGGGGTCCCCGCCGTTCTCTCTCACAAAGCCGGTGAGGTTTCCTTTGTCCCTTGCTCACTGCCGCGACGTGGGCAGTTGCTGCCTCCCGCTGCCCACATCAAGGTTGAGCTACGTCCCTCAGGTAAAACTCCCTTTACAGCCGGCCTGCACCACTGCTCCAGCTGCCCACATCACTCCCTGTGGATATTTCTCTACTTCTTTGCACCATACATGGCTCTACTGGCTTCTACGTACTGTATTTGTGATGAGTTTATGTCTCATCAACTAGTCCCAGTAATCTTATTCTAATCATGCTTCTTCAATTTCTTTGCCACAGGGATGCTCATCTCGATTTTGGTGAAACTGCACAAATTGATTCGATGGTCAAAAGGTTGCAAACTTCATTTATTAGGAAGCTCGAACGTTGCTAGCAAATTGAAGCCTGGTTAGGGTTCACAGTTCAAGGGCTAGGGACTGCATGGATCGTTTTTTTCTTTAGCTGCCTCTGTTCCAAAATAAGAGTCAACTTTAGTAGTAGTACAACTTTGTATTAAAGTTTGCACAAAGTTGAGACACTTACTGGAACGGAGGGAGTACATATTTGCTATGATGTGTCAATGATTGAGATGCAATAGCATGCATGTTAGTCTCCTTTGTATTTGATGAAATGTTGCAACAGGCAACCTTGGATGCAAGATACATGTAACAGAAGCTGGAAGCTTCGTAGCATTGTACAAATTTATCTCGCTGATAAATTACAGTGCATACTATACTAGTACTTCCTCTGTTCCTAAATATAAGTCTTTGTAGAGATTTCACCATGAACCACATGCGGATGTATATAGATGCATTTTAAGTGTAGATTCATTCATTTTGTTCTGTATGTAGTGGAATCTCTAAAAAGACTTACCTACTAGTAATAGCTAGCCCCCACTACTAGGAATTCTCTATCCTCTCCTTGAGCCACATCATCAAAATTAATGTAGCCGTTAGATGAACTAAATCAGTCCATAATAGCCGTCTGATCTAGACGTTGAGAGGCTCCACACTAAGCCACATGCAAGCATGCAGAAATACCGTGGCATGCATGTGAGTTGGTTTTAAATCACATCAACATGTCTGCATGCAAGCATGCACCAGTAGCATGAATGTAAGTGAGCTTTTAAGTCCCATTAACATGTCAAAAAGAAAAATCTAATCCCATTATGCAGTAGGAGTTGGCAGATCTTTTTTCCTTACGTGGGATGATCTAAATGATGATAGGAGTTTATTTAGTTTGGCCACCACATTTTTCATGCGGTTATAGAGTTTTTTTTAGTTCTATGAAATTGATAATTTTCCGCAGAGAGATATACGGCTGTTCCGCGGCAACACGCGGGGACTCATCTAGTAATATTTAGGAATGGAGGGAGTACTATGTAAAGAGTTAGGTGTCGCACAGTGATAGTGTGAGGTGGGCCATGTAATCACCGAGCATGCGTGTTTTCACTGCTCTTGCACGCCTGCGCTGTAAGAATGGAGAAAATTGTAATCTAGTAGTACCTCCTTTCTCCGAAAGTGTGGGACATCCAGCAGTCCTGCCACTTGAGTAATAAAGACCAATGAGCCGTCAAATCACATAGACCCAGCAGTAAGTTGGACGGACGAAGCAACCATCACTCTTGCACCAGTGAGAGGTCGTGTCCTCTCTGCCCGGCCATGAATGCGGCACCGATTCTTTGGAGCGGCACTGACCATTTCGAGCGGGAAGCGCGCGCGGGCGATGGAGGGGCTTTGGGTGGGCCAGGCTGGTCAGGAGCGCGCGTGCCAGCTGTCCGCATGTCCCTACCGCACACGCCCGGAAATGAGAGGATGCACCGACTCTCGCGGCTAAAATCATACACTACACACCATCTCTCTGTAGGAGTAGGTCGATCTGTCGCTCTCTCTAACACACACATGCTATTAAACACACACACACACGCACCTTGGTCCCATTGCACCTTCTAACGTGACTTATTACACCTAGACGGAGGGAGTAGTAAGTATACGAGATACGGTGGCACACTGACTTAAGTCGAATACAAGTGCCCAAAATTGTGTGCATGTTATAATAAGGATTCACTTAAAATAGTACATGAGCGAACAGAGGGATCAATTGGATAGTTTTCCCGAGTAGTAGCAAGATGTGTGAGGTAAGATACACCGCTGGTGCTTTTAATTTTTCTTATTAATTTGTTTGTTTCACCCTCTGACTGGTGGGACCCAACGTACTACGTGGAGAGAGGTAAGGTGACTAAGGCTGCATTATTTCTGCACCACTGTGGATAGTCTTACCACCAAAGCCACATGACACGATTATGATTGAAATCCCAATGACTCCCACACACAAAAAAAACATGTCATGCTTATCACACGAATGCAGGAATGTATAAAAGGTTGTTTTCCTCTCGTTGAACATAACGGGAGGGTTGTGTAGCTGGTTAGCCTGTTCGCTCATTAAACTTGAGGTCTCGGGTTCAATAACTACAGTTGAGCATAATTTGTGCCAGGAGGATTCTTTGACTAGTCAAAATGGATGGATACGGAGCTATACGATCTCGTAGTGACCGTATAATCACCTCATCATGTATAAGCTGCAGCCTCGGCACTTGTTCTCTAGGGTTTGCACGCTTCACACTCTCTCTCCAGTATATATATACACGCTGCAGCCTCAGCGCTTGTAGTTGCTCTCTTCACACACTCTCGCCCTCTCCAGATCTAAAGAAGACTTCATTGGCCTCTCTCTCCCCTCACTGCTGCTCAAAAGCCGGCAGGATCTGTCCGCCGGGAAGGGAAGGAGGCTTAATGCTGTCTCCATCAGCGAGGGAGGGAATCCACTACCGGCGCAGCTATTCACTTTCACCCAGCAGCGGTGCGGGAGGGCCTCCGACCCCTTCTTCTCCGCCGCCGTCCCATCACCCACCGAACCACGCCCCAAGAACCTTAAGGTATAATTTACATACTCCACATGCATTGCTCTAGTTACATGTATACCAGATGCAGAGGCCGGGGGTCATCCTCCTTTTCTAAAAAAGCTGCATGTATACCATGAATCTAGGACGTGGTTCAAAGAGGAAAGGAGTGGGGGAAAGTAGTGGGAAAAGTTGTATATAGCATGAATCTAGGACGTGGTTCAAAGAGGAAATGAAGGGGGAAAGTTGTATAGCATGAATCTAGGACGTGGTTAAAAGAGGAAAGGAATGGGGGGAAGTAGTGGGGAAAGTTGTAGCACATAAATCTAGGACGTGGTTCAAGGAGGAAAGGAAGGGGCGAAAGTACTAGTACAGACTGGCTGTAGAGTTTGAGCAGGACTAGATATGCTGCGCTCACATAGGGAAAGGTGTCTAAAGATAACAAAACTTTGACCAACAAAAATATGCTCCTTGGTTGTTTGTTCTTTGTCGCAACAGACTGTGCACGACCATAGTACATCCATAGATGCACATGGTGCTGGTGCGTCCACTGTCCCGTGCAACTCATTAGCTGTTGTTAATCTAAGGCTCTGTTTGGTTAAAAACTCCCTAGTCCCTACCTGCTTGGTTCCAGGGACTAAACATGGACTAGAGGTTATTAAATGACATGCTAAAAGACCATGTTACCCCTAGTAACGAACTAATAGAGACAAGGTGCGATGCGTGGCTGGGGAAACTGTTGGAAAAAGTCCCAAAAGGACTCGCTCGGGGTCTTCTTTCTTTAGTCCCAAATGCCCACTTTTAGTCCCTAAAAGTCCCTCTTGTTTCGTTTAGATGGGACTGACACGGAGTTTTTTTAGTCCCTACACCAAAATGTCCCTGTAAACAAACACCCTCTAATAATGTCGCTGGAAAATTGATGCAATGCCACAGTTAAAAGAAAATTACATGTTTAACGAATTTTATTGTTAATATAATCTCTATGTTAATATTAATCAATGCAACCGTTTGAGAAATGCTATTGTCTTGCTTTCTTTCCCATTTAGATAAGGTA
This sequence comes from Triticum dicoccoides, assembly GCF_002162155.2. Lineage (NCBI taxonomy): Eukaryota > Viridiplantae > Streptophyta > Magnoliopsida > Poales > Poaceae > Triticum > Triticum dicoccoides. The sequence continues at coordinate 377,876,198 of NC_041387.1, forward strand.
GATGCTTCTTTTTGTTGGCTTCTGTGTCATCCACCGTTATTGACCACTAATTGTTTCCTTTGCACCTCTGTGTAAACAGGGTTATCTACTTCACCTCGTTGCCATTGTGACCTTTTGTTGCACTACACAAAACACTTTTGTTTTAAGAGTGTTTTGTGTATTTCAACCAAAATGTCACACCGACAATGTTACTTGATTGCTTGATCTTAGTGGAACTGCACAAGAGGAGATCTTACTTCCTATCCGTGTTGGCAAATTTGGTTCAGATCTTCTTCTTGTGAGTTGTTTGAATTCCGCATCATGACAGGTTAGTACTAGCCTTCTTTCACATGATTCTGCAGTGTGCTTTCTTATGTTGTGCTACTTGTACGATAGTGTTGCTTGATTTTAGTGAACTGCACAAATGGAGACAAGACTTCCAATCTGTATGTGCACCATAATATCCCATTGAGGTAAGATAAGGATATTTCACAACTGTTGGTCTGTATTTTGCCACTTTCATCAGAAAATTAAGTTTAGTACTATACTTGTGCTCCCTAATTGACATGCCAAATCTTACATTGAAGGCGAAGCTTGTCTGTTATTGAACCAAATGATGAAGGGGAAGAACAAGCGGAAGAAAAACAAAAATCAACTCCTGGTGATGTAATGAAGCACTGGAACTGTGATGACACAAGTAATGATATAGTTTTGCATCTTAATTTATTGTTATGGATGGAACGAGCATATTGTTTTGTCACTGATTTGATGCCACTCTTAATGTAATACGTAATTATCTCTACTTGTGCAAACAGGGATCTTCTTTGAAGATACCATATATTTTAGTGGAACTGCACAAGATGTTGGAAACATTAAACTAATCGAGGAGTATATAGTAAGCATGGCCACCACCGTAGATAGCAACAGATGGTTCCGGAGAAGCGCTTCATCTGTATGCTCTACACAATAAGCCTCCTGACAAAGGTTGGTACTCGCCCACTGATTTCATCCTTATGATTGAGCTTGGTCATCTCTATTGGTGTTGTGCTACTGTTTAGATACTGTCATGAAAAAGTGGTATTGTCCTTGACAAGTGCTTCATCTGTGATGTTTTAAATATTTCCTTTCCTTTTTTTTCGAGCAAACAGGGATGCTAGCATTTAGTAGTCCTCTTGTCTTTGCACAACAGGATCATCTTCCTCTGAAGAATAATATGGAGTACGTGAAGTGACTAGTTCTGATTATGCCAGGATGAAGATGCCCTGTCCATCTTCTCATCAGAAGGAGCAGTTGAAGGATGGTTACATTACTCCCCAGAAGACCAAACTAACTACAGCTCAGAAGGACTGACAAATCTCCATTTTTTCCTGTGATGCGCGAGTACAATGTTGTTCTAGGATTCTATCTGGCGAGTTCCATTTTTCTAAAAGTGTGCTTTGCATGGACCATGTAGGTGCCTGTTTAAACTGTCAATTCATAGTACAGTTTGCTTTATACTAATCACTTATTTGCATTTGTGCAAACAGGGGTGCTCAGCTTGATTTCAATGGGAACTGCACAAAATGTTCATGAATACATCGAATCATTCATTTCCACCACAAGAAAGGAGGTGCCGATAAGTTCAAGGCGTTGCAACACATAAGGGCGAAATCATACAAGCTACGCGCGAATTTGGTTGATTTTGGTGGAACTCCACAAAAAGAGCAGCTGGTTTATTTAGCACGAGGTGCCATGTCAATGTGCGAACTGATGGCAAACCCTGCCCATTCCACAATCGTAGGCATTTGATATTTTGGAATGGGACAACCTTGTGAAATTTTGCTCATTGATTTTAGCAAGACATGCGTTTGATATTTTCGAATGAGACGCCCTTTGTTGTCAGCAGCGTCAATCAATTTTTTATTTATTCTTCAGTTGTGAAGTAAATATTGCCTCTGACATGTGAGTCGCTGAGATGCATAATCATCGATTGTTTTGAATGTTCTCTATGAATTGCCAGCCCTGTGTGTTTGATTGCAATGTACAGAAACGCTAAAAAGCTGCTCAAACTCTTTGTACTCCTTTTGTTCCTTTTTACTTCGCACATTGTGAAAGTGCATACTTTTTTGTATAAGATTGGTCAAAGTAGAGATACTTTGACTGCAGACAAAACTTGTATGCAGACTAGAAAGGACCGGAGGGAGTACTATTAAACTGCTGCAAACGAGGTGATCACCCTGGGAATAATGCTAGTACATATTGTTTTGCATGTTCATCCAATGCCAGTGATACAGGAATTCGAACTAATTGAAATAAATTCATTCATACACGGTCGGATTTCATATAAACATGCCGGATTTCATTACATTTCATACATTCTTCAACTAAAAAGGGGTGTGCTGGAGGTATAATTAATTAACCGAAGCTACCACCCTGTGTCCCACTGAGCCGAGCAGAAGGTTCAGTGACTTAATTACAGGTGCAGTTGCGTAACTGACATGTGGCCTGTTGGGCCCACGTGTCAGTCAGCCAACTGCACCAGCACTTAAGTAGAAGCAGTGTTCTTCTCCAGCGCAGCTCTCCGACTCCACGTCACTGCCAAGAAGCTAACCGGCCGTCAATGGTCAACCCGCCTAGCTTGTCTTCAACCGGAGGGTAGCAGAAGTGGCCTTACTTGGACCCGAGCAGTAGCGACCTACCGTGTTTTACTCTTCCTCGTTTTCTGTGTGGCGCGGCCTCGTTGGCAGCGGGGCGGGGCCTCGGCGGAGCCGGCAATGTCCTCTATCTTGTTGCAGGCTGGCGGTGCCTCGGCGGAGCGGTGGAAATCCTCCCCCACATAGCCGGCAGGGTGGGGCCTTGGCTGAGACGGTGATGTCCTCTGCCTCTTTGGTGGCGGAGCGGGCCCTCGGCGGAGCCGGCAGTGTCGTCTGCCTCGTTGTTGGCGCCGCGGGGCCTCAGGGAACGGATGCGAATGACTGCGGCAATGGTCGAAGCAACAGTTTATATAGCAATGGGGGCGGCGGAGGGACGGACATGTGGTGCCGGAGTAGCCACATCGGCAACCGCGTATCATTAATGTGGGTGGCAGATGGACGGACGGACGGCACTTGTGTCATTTGAAGGCGGAGCAATCGCTTGCACCGCAAAGCAGGGCAGGCAGCACTGACTGTTTCGGGTAGAAAGCGGGCGCGGGCGAGGAGATGACTTTACTTGGAGAGGATGACAACCGGGACCCACCAGGGCCATAGCCTCACGTACGCAAGTGCCTCCTTATTTTATATATATATATATATATATATATATATAACTATAATTTATTTTGCTTCCTCCTAGTTTCTTGACATCACGGTCCCACACCATTGTCAACCTATGTATCAATAAACGACAGAATTGCACAAGAAGCGGCCGACAGCTGGGACCAAGCAACTCGAGCAGTATTTGTGTTTTTGAGGTGTGAGCACTGCAGAGTTTTTTGATGTTTAGCCCAGATATTAATTTTCTCCTCTGAACAACAACGAAAACATCGCTGCAGGTATTAACTGGGAGGGTTGTGGCCCGTCTAGCCCAGGCCAGATATCCAGCCCAGATATTAATTTTTTTCAATCTGAAAATGGCTAGCCCAGCTATACTTTTTTGAGGATTACCTAGGCAAGGTCAAGTTGTTATTCTCTGCCCCGCTGGGCTGCAAATCTTTCCTAGGAGGGATGCATTAGGCTTAACAAGAAAATGGGCTTTAAGAAATAATAAATGGGATGTAATTATAAAAACTGGGCAGTAACTATAAAAAATGCACCAAACACGTAACTACTTTATAAAATATTATTTTTGGATATCGAAAATTTCCATTTCATTAATTTTTGCGAGCACAATGTTTCGTTGGATTTCTACATAATATAAAATTATATTGAAATTTTATTTAATCTGACTAGAAATTTCGGGATAAAAATATTTCGGTTCCCATCAAAATGTGGGAAATTTTATTGAATTCTGTTTTGAACGGTTGGTAGAAATGGGCTGTACTTTTAACAAACTGTAAATGGGCTGTAGTAAATTTCATTAGAATTCAAAAATGGGTTTCACATTCTTATATATCTCAAATGGGCTATAAGTTCTCTGCCACACACTTCTGGCCTTACTAAGTTGACGCGTCCCCTAAAAAACAGAGTTGACGCGTATGCAAGGCTTTGTCAACATATAGTCAACACACGGTTCTAGCAGTAGTGGCCGTTGGATGTCCATCCAACGGATGCCGTGCTTCTTCTTCAATCTCGGATATACTAGCTTTACCCGCCCAAAAAATGATTCCTCCCCTTGACATCTAGGGCGCACCGTTTCGGAAGCTGACCTGTGGGCCTACTAAGTTGACGTACCAAGGGCTTTGTCAACTTAGTCAATATAAACGATTCTAGCTGCAGTGACCATACGATGTCCATCCAATGGCCGTCGTGCTTCTTTAACCTATGGTCTTCTTGCTCCAGCCGCCCAAAGTAGCGCCGGTCGTACCACCTGCTCTTGCCTCCCATGGCTGGCTGTGCTGCCGCAGAGGCCTCACCGCCCCCTACTACTCCCACCGCTGGATAGGCCATCCCTCCACTCACCCACACCCCCTGTTATTATGCGGCGATGGCAGCATAGCCGAACCAGTGAACCGTCGTACTCCTCTCCGCGTGTGCATCAGCTGTCGCGTCTTCCCCGGCTCCACATCGTCCCCTTCCTAGGCCTCATTATCGTCCACCGCCGTGGTGCTCTCGGCGCGACGTGGTCAACATGGTCAAGGAACGACTTCCATCAGAAGTGGACTGTACGTGGAGAGGCTGACAGCTGGGTCCACAGCAGCCGCAAGGAAGTGCCTCCTTATTACGCGCAAAATAATTATTCGTCCACATGACAGCGGGGACCCACCGAACGGGCCACCGCATTTCGCGAAAAAAATGATTCGCCCCCTGACTGTTGGGACCCACCAGCTACATCTTCGCACGCAAGGAAGTGCATCCAAAAAAAAAATGATTCGACCCCCTGACTGCTGGGACCCACCAGCTACATCTTCGCATGCAAGGAAGTGCGTCCGGGAAAAAAAGTCACCCCCTGACTGCTGGGACCCACCAGCTGCACCTTCGCACGCAAGGAAGTGCGTTCGGGCAAAAAAGACAAACAAAACGATTCGCCCCCCTGACTGCTGAGACCCACCAACTAGATCTTCGCACGTAAGGAAGTGCATTCAGGCAAAAAAATGATTCGCCCCCTGACTTCTGGGACCCACCAGCTACATCTTTGCATGCAAAGGAAGTGCGTCCGAAAAAAAAAACGATTCGCCCCCCTGACTACTGGGACCGACCAGCTACATTTTCGCACGCAAGGAAGTGCCTGATAGTCGGGACCCACCTGGTCAAGCGTACGTAGCGTTGTCATTCTAGTCACGAACGTGTACGTACATATATACTAGTCAATGTAGAGGCGCGCATGTGTCATAGTAGAGGCGCGCACGTGTCGTAGTAGAGTCGCGCATGTAGCATGTACACATACGTACAGCGGCCAGGGTGCAAGAAAGAAAATACGGCCACGCATGTGTACATACGGGCAGGGTCTCGAACGCCTACTCGCGCATACATATGGCCAGAGCTCGTGTACATGGCTGGGTCGGAATGGAGAAACAGCATCGTCGTCGTGTTCATGGGGAGCCAACCGGCTGGGTCCGAATGGAATGCGTCGTCGTGTTCATCGGGAGGGCTTGGACGGAACAGGCGATGGAAACGAGGCCTCGCGTACCACACAACGGAGGAAACGGCCTTGTGTTCGACCGGCCACGTTCGAAACGGGGGTCCTGTTGATCGGGAGGTGTTTGGCGTACCGCAAAACAGAGGAAACGGACCTCCTATGGTCGAAATGGGGGTCCTCTTGATCGGGAGGGGTGTGGCGTACCGCAAAACGGAGGAAACGGACCTCCTACGGTCAAAACGGGGGTCCTGTTGATCGGGAGGGG
>NC_041387.1:377882426-377923270 GCF_002162155.2 Triticum dicoccoides
GCAAAACGGAGGAAACGGACCTCCTACAGTCGAAACGGGGGTCCTCTTGATCGGGAGGGGTGTGGCGTACCGCAAAACGGACTAAACGGACTTGTGTTGGAGCGCTATGGTCAAAACTGGGGTCCTGTTCATCGGGAGGGGTGTGGCGTACCGCAAAACGGGACTCCACGGGATACTGTTCATCTCCACCGTCGACCTCCTCCAGCCTCCATGGGCTACCGTCGACCTCCTCCAGCTCCACGGGCTCCTGTTCATCCAGCCTCCACCGCGCGCTACTCCACCGGCTACTGTTCAACCACCCCTCCATGGGCACCCCTCCACCATCTACTGTTCATCTAGCCCTCCACACCACGGGGTCCTATTCATCCAGAGGCAACGCCACCGCTCACTGTTCATCCGACCCCCCCCCCTCTCGTAACTCTCACTGTTCATCCCAGTACTACGAGTACTACAACCTTGAGGTAGCACCAAGGGTGAGGACGCGGTCGACTTCAGCAAGGGGGCGCGGAGTCCACAAATGGTGGCATGTCGCTAGGACAAGTCATCGATGTCTCATCTCACACCAGCGATGCATAGGCCGGCACGACAGCGGATTTGTTAAAATTATGCATACTTAGGCTTTGTTTTTAATGTTGGTCTTTTTTAGAGCAATGTTTAGGTCAACTGGCTCTGTTTAATTACTAAAATTGCTCGATTCAGTAAGTGTGGTCTATGTGATGTATGCTCTTTTGTGTGCCCAAATTAGCAAGCGATGTTAAATTATGGAATGACGTGGATGAGGACAGTGCCCGGGAAATTTCCACCAAAATTTGAATTATCAAACTCATCCCATGCGCGGAAAGCAGAAGAATCATTTGCGATGCACACAATCGTTCAAATTGAATGGTGTCCGGCGGCACCGCGCTCAAAGTTTCCCTCCACATTTTGAAATTTTTGGCCTACCTCCGAAATATCTACCCCCGCCCCCTTCCCCACACCTTTTCTCCCTAACCACAAGTCACATTTCCCCTGTTTCCTCCTTACTTCCTTCCTTCCTTCCTTCCTTCCTTCCTAAGCTATAGTTGCTTCCTCGCTTGCTTCCTCGCTCTCGCCATCTCGCATCCTACCGCCAGGGTCGCCATGGTCTTCTTTAGTGACCTATCCAGTGGTTCCTCCTCCGACGACGACTCCTTCACCACCCGGGTATGCCTCTCTTCTCTCTCTCGGGCTATGACTTGGAATGAAGGATTTTAACTAGGCGGTTGATTTGAGTCATTTCTTCCTCTTGTGGCTCCCTAGGACCATAAGTTGCAACCAATCGAGGGGGTGGCCGAAGATCTGTCTGCTCATTGTCATCATCAATCTCCATGCGTGAAGCTAGTTGCGTTTGAATCTGTGGAAAGCAGGAGCAAGTTTCTGGCATGTGTAGAGAAGGTTAGCCCCTCTTTCGTTGTTATAAATCATTTCTTAGATGTGATCCAGACATTGTCATGGTCCCAACTCACTCATACCACACCTTCAACCAAACGCATCGTAAGAAAATGTCGTAGTTTGTACCTAATATATAAAAATGTTGCCATCTCATCAGCGGTGCCATTAGAAAATTATTTGGCACCACTTCAGCAGTTTGTGCAGCCAACTTTGGTCCACACATCCGAGCAGACAAGCAATAATATACTAAATCTTTATGGCACGAAGGAACTGAGCATCAGAGCAACTAGGTGCTCTGGAGTCCAGGTCCCTGATTTCTTTCTGTTGCATCGGCTCGCCAGTGCAGGGCACCGGTGCGAAATGTAGCAACAGTTGTCTTTACACCGGTTTTCGCATACATAGTGGACGACCTTAGTACTATTAGTTCTATATTACTAAATTTGTGCATGTACACACCTGTTAGTATCAATTTGTTGTCATCCAAACACAGTCTCTATGCCATTGCAGTTCTATTTAGCTTACTCATTAAATGTTCGATTTGTTATTTATAGTACATGAGTAAGGACTTGTAGCATTGTTGTAGTTAATTATAGCCTCTTATGTTTCCGAATTTGGTTGTTGTCTCAGTAGCAATTAATTCACTTGCACATTGATCTTTTTGAGAGGATATATCATAATTAATCTATTTCTTCAGTTTTTCAAAATAAGTATGAGTGATTTTAAATATTATAGGATGAATAGAAGTGTTCTTACTTGGAGTGGGTTGATCCAGAGTGGCCACAGTCTTTGAAGATTTGCGTAGCAAAGGTCTGGAGCATGTATGAGGAAGATAACAGAGGTAGGCTTAGAGAAAGTGTTGTCAACGCTTAAGAATATTTGAAGATGCGGGATAAAATGAGGAAGGTGGAGAATGAGCTCAGATTTGTTAAATTGGACTTTGCTAAGATGGTATTGGCAGAGGAGGAGGCACTTTCCCAGTTGGCCAGTGCAAAACAGGTTCTTACTAAACTGAAAGCAGAGGTGGATAAGACGAGCCTGGATGATCTCGTTTAGGGAAATGAATATATTGTTCTAATATTGTTCTTATGAAGCTGAACTAGTTATATGCTTTACTGTGTTGTTTTTAGGTAGCTGTCATACTGTGATGTTAAAATATATTTATGTGCCTGATATGAAATTGGCAAACAGCCGTTCGATATGAAATGTGGATTTGTGTAATACTGGAATTATTAATTGTAAACTAATAAACCTGCTAAATGGGTCATGGAACTTTGCAAATGGTTCTAGTAGTAAAAGCGCTTGTGATGGATAACCCAATGCCACACAATTTTCATCAAATCATGTGTGATGTACTTTAATAAAGCAAACGGTTAACCGAGGTAGAGCGCGTCTGATAGTTACACCTATCACACACGAGCATCTACATAAAACTATGTGGGATGTATAGACAAACGGAAAAGTTTTCCCTGGATTGACTATGTGGGATGTACATACAAATAGAAACAATTTCCCTAGATTGACTATGTGGGATGTACATAAGAACAGTAACATATTCCTTGGATTGACTATGTGGAATGTACATAACAAATGGAAACGGTTGTTTGGGACTAACTGTACCGGATGTACTTACGACCGGAACTGATTGGGCCTGTATAATCGTATTTGATCGCTCGCCGTCACACATGACCTCAATTTTCCAGGTGTGTGTGCCAGGAGAGCCTATCCCCGATGGTTTCTGGGTCATGTGGGAAGGACCCCTCCTATCGCAGTCACTCACTTGGTGATGGTTCCAAATGCCATTGCGGAAAGGGGTTAAGAACCGTTTGTATAGCATCTCGTTGTACCAGTGCCAGGAGATCACCATTGGCAAGGACCTTGATGGCAGACAGGCTCTGTTTTCTAGGTAAAACTATGTCTACATGGCGAGCCCTAGGACTCCGGGAACAGACTCCCCTGATTGTCAATGATACAACTTGCAGCCAAAAAGAAGGTGAGAATGACAATGGCATCTGGATTAACTTTGATCCTTGGATGTCTCAAGTCCGACAGGCGGTGATGTGGTTCAAGCCTTCAGGTTGATAGGTAACTGGGTTGTTGCGTCGAAAGGTTGGAGTTCTGGTGTCTCGGAATCACTGGTGGCTGAAACGGGGTTGCAAATTATGATGGTGTTGGATCATCCCTCTTCGAATAACTTGTTGTATTTGCTGCTTGTTCTAGATGGGCAGTTCTCTCTTTTGTTATGCATACTCTTTGTCATTTGGTCATCCTCGTCTATGTCACTCTTACTATGTAATAGTTGCCTCTATTTAGACTATCATTGTCGTCTAGATCACGAGAGTTTGAGCGCTGCAGATGGTTGCGTTTTGGTGGTGTAGCGAGACTTCTTATGAACTATCATGGCTTGTTGTTTATGTCAGTAATAGTCACTAGTTAGTGTTTGAATGTTGTATATATCGTTGTTTCGAACTGTTTATTGTCAGTAATAGGCTAAATGAGGGCATTACCATTCTCCAGTGTTCAGAGTATTTATCCTTTTTTCAAGTTATAATTTACGCTCAGTGTCTTCTTGATGATGTACACTTGTTTGGGCCAATGAGGTGTCGTTGAATATGGGCCGAGTAGTAACACAATGCCAAACAAGGAAATTATGACTCTCAGGCCAGGCGCTCAAAACAAGAAAGAAAAAGGACTCTTAGGCCGACATGTGGGCGCCACCGGTGTATTCATGCGCTTGCATGCTGAGAGCATATTGGCGCGTGTTCGAAATTCATGCTACCTTTTCATCCTCAATCTCTCGCCCCTCCCCCACCTCTGGAATCTCGATTCGTACTCCAGTTCCCCCAAATCTCCCTCCTGTACTCCATGTACTCAAGTGCACTATCATATCGCCGGTCAACGCGGATCTCCGAGCCAAAGATCATGAGGTTCGTCTTGCCTTCAGGCATCGCGTGCTGTCGCACAACAGTGGCATAGCGGCACTTGATGACCAGTTCACCGACATAGTGCTGATGGTAACCATCAACGGCGACCGTCCTCTCATCTCACCGGACGACCTTGTCAAAGCTCTTGGCATTGCGCATGTCATCCAAATAAGTGACTTTCTTGCCAAAGTCTGTCTGCCACCGGCTGATTTCTTCGTCAGGTTCTGGAAAACTTTCGACTGCAGTCGTGTGTTCGAATATTCCTGATGTTTGTTCTGCAATGGCGCGCTGGTGAGCTTTGATCGGTGGCACCAAGGATGGGGCTCGGTGCCCTCTGAGCTTGAGTTTTTAACAAAGCTTACCTTCCATGGCATGCCTCAACGTGCTTGTAACAGCGAGTCCATGAATGAGCTTATCGATGACCTAGGAGGTTAGCTCCTAAGCATGTTTGTCCCTCCAGATAGCTGGGCTCTGACGGTTATGGCATGGATGAAGAAGTCGTCCACCATACCGAATGTGATTGGTGTTGAGATACCGGTGCAAGAACCAGGTTTGTACTATTCGTCACCACCAAGGCCGCCATGTACAGCATTAGGGATGTAGCTGTATCGAGTGTTCGTGCATGTCGAAGAAGTGGTCAATCAATCAATCGAAGTCCTGCCGCCACCACTGGTGCTAGGGTCCGTCGATGACATCCATTACAGGAGTCATGTTCAGACTTTCCTTGTGTTGCTCGGAACGATGGATGGCACAGGGCCTACTCCATCACGTGGCGGAGGCCATTGCTTCTTTGGGAGAAGAGCCAGGAGTGGTTGCCTGGAGGTGTGCTCTAATTTGAGGTAACAACAAAATCTTCTCAGATACTAGTAAAGTCTGAGCTATCAGTGTGAAGAACTAATGTGCTAGTACATTTGATTGTGACCTATTCTATTTTTGTACCTGAACTTTTTTTACAAAGGGGTGTACGTCAACTTAATGTGCTAGCAGAACTTATTGTGTTGCCTGTCTGTTTTCTTTCCACAGTTGGTAACCCACAAGTGTAGGGGATCATTTGTATCCTCTTTCAATAAGTAAGAGTGTCGAACCCAACGAGGAGCTAAAAGTAAAACAAATATTCCCTCAAGTTCTATCAACCACCGATACAACTCTATGCACGCTTAACGTTCGCTTTACCTAAAACAAGTATGAAACTAGAAGGACTTTGTAGGTGTTCTTGGATAGGTTAAGATAATAAAGAGCATGTAAATATAAAGTAGGGGATGTTTTGGTAAAGAAGCAATAAAGTAAATATAGTGAGTATGGAAAAGTGGTGGTAGGAGTTGTGAAATTGTCCCTAAGCAATTCACTACTTTACTGGATCGATAGCAAGTTTTAGGTGGGAGCGGCATAAGCTAACATACTTTCGCTTCTTGGATCATATGCACCTATGATTGGAACTCTAGAAATCATGCGCAACTACTAAAGATCATTAAGGTAAAACCCAACCATAGCATTAAAGCATCAAGTCCCCTTTATCCCATACGCGACAACCCCCCTACTCGGGTTTATGGTTCTGTCACTCAAGCAACCCACTATAAGCGAATTATGAACGTATTGCAACACCCTACAGCGGGAATCCCTCACTCTTGCATGACACGAAGGGAACAATAGGACAGCAACATAACCACAAGCAAATTAAACCAATCATAGCAATTCATCAATCACCGGTAGGACAACGAAAATCTACTCAGACATCATAGGATGGCAACACATCATTGGATAATAATATGAAGCATAAAGCACCATGTTCAAGTAGAGGGTGCAGCGGGTTGCGGGAGAGTGGACCGCTGAATATAGATGGGGGAAGGTGATGGAGATGTTGGTGAAGATGATGGAGGTGTTGGTGTAGATCGCGGTGATGATGATGGCCCCCAGCGGCGTTCCGGCACCACCAGAAGCAAGGGGGAGAGAGCACCCCTTCTTCTTCTTCTTCGTTGACCTTCTCCCTAGATGGGAGAAGGGTTTCCCCTCTGGTCCTTGGCTCCCATGGCGTGGGAGGGGCGAGAGTCCCTCCGATATTGGATTTGTCTCTTGATCTCTCTCTGTTTCTGCGCTTCTCGATTCTGCCCTTTCACCGTTTCTCATATATCCGGAGATCCGTAACTCCAATTGGATTGAAACCTTCGCCCAGATTTTTCTCTGAAAATTAGCTTTGTTGTGGCAAAAGAAGAGCGCCAACTGCCTTATGGGGTGCACCCTGCCTCGTGGCCCCCTCGGGCACCGTCTCGCGTTGATTTTTCTTCCCAAAAATCATAAATATTTCAAAAATAATCTACGCCCGTTTTTATCCCGTTTCGACTCTGTTTGATATGGGTTTTCTGCGAAACATTAAACATGCAACAAACTGGCACTAGGCACTGGATCAATATGTTAGTCCCAAAAATAATATAAAAAGTTGCCAAAAGTATATGAAAGTTGAATAATATTGGCATGGAACAATCAAAAATTATAGATACGATGGAGACGTATCAGCATCCCCAAGCTTAATTCCTGCTCGTCCTCGAGTAGGTAAATGATAAAAAGATAATTGTTGATGTGGAATGGTACCTAGCATAATCTTGATCATGTATCTAATCATGGCATGAATATTAAGACACGAGTGATTCAAAGGAATAGTCTATCATTTGACATAAGAACAATAATACTTCGAGCGTACTAATAAAGCAATCATGTCTTTTCAAAACAACATAGCCAAAGAAAGTTATCCCTACAAAACCATATAATCTGGCTATGCTCCATCTTCATCACACAATATATTCAAATCATGCACAACCCCGATGACAAGCCAAGCAATTGTTTCATACTTTTGACATTCTCAAACCTTTTCAACTTTCACGCGATACATGAGCGTGAGCCATGGATATAACACTATAGGTGGAATAGAGTATGATGGTGGCGGTTGTGTGGAGAAGACAAAAAGGGAGAAAGTCTCACATCGACGCGGCTAATCAACGGGCTATGGAGATGCCCATAAATTGATGTCAATGCGAGGAGTAGGGATTGCCATGCAACGGATGCCCTAGAGCTATAAGTATATGAAAGCTCAAACTGAAACTAAGTGGGTGTTCATCCAACTTGCTTGCTCATGAAGACCTCATGCATTTGAGGAAGCCCATCATCGGAATATACAAGCCATGTTCTATAATGAAAATTCCCACTAGTATATGAAAGTGATAACTCAAGAGAATCTCTATATGAAGAACATGGTGCTATTCTGAAGCACAAGTGTGGTAAAAGGATAGTAACATTGCCCCTTCTCTCTTTTTCTCTCATTTTTTTATTTTTTTTATTTTTTTATTTTTTCGGTGGGCTTCATTGGCCACTTTTTTATTTGGGCTTCTTTGGCCTTTTTTTATTAAGTTCGGAGTCTCATCCCGACTTGTGGGGGAATAGTCTCCATCATCCTTTCCTCACTGGGGCAATGCTCCAATAATGATGATCATCACACTTTTATTTACTTACAACTCAATATTACAACTCGATACTTGAAGAAAGATATGACTCTATATGAATGCCTCCGGCAGTGTACCGGATGTGCAATGATCTAGCATAGCAAAGATATCAAAAAACGGAAAAGCCATGAAAACATCATGCTAGCTATCTTACGATTATGCAAGGCAATATGACAATGAATGCTCAAGTCATATATATGATGATGACCGAAGTTGCAATGCAATATATCTCGGAATGGCTATGGAAATGCCATGATAGGTAGGTATGGTGGCTGTTTTGAGGAAGATATAAGGAGGCTTATGTGTGATAGAGCGTATCGTATCACGGGGTTTGGATGCACCGGTGAAGTTTGCACCAACTCTCGAGGTGATAAAGGGCAATGCACGGTACCGAAGAGGCTAGCAATGATGGAAGGGTGAGAGTGCGTATAATTCATGGACTCAACATTAGTCATAAGGAACTCACATACTTATTGCAAAAATCTAGTAGTCATCGAAACAAAGTACTGCGCGCATGCTCCTAGTGGTATAGATTGGTAGGAAAGACCATCGCTCGTCCCCGACCGCCACTCATAAGAAAGAAAATCAATAAATACCTCATGCTCCAACTTCGTTACATAACGGTTCACCATACATGCATGCTACGGGAATCACAAACTTCAACACAAGTATTTCTACAATCCACAACTACCCACTAACATGACTCTAATATCACCATCTTTATATCACAAAACTATTGCAAGGAATCAAACATATCATATTCAGCGATCTACAAGTTTATGTAGGATTTTATGACTAACCATGTGAATGACCAATTCCTGTCATCTCTCTAAATAGATATAAGTGAAGCAAGAGAGTTTAATTCTTTCTAAAAAAATATATGCCCACGCTCTAACAAATTTAAGTGAAGCAAAAGAGCATTCTACAAATGGTGGTTTTCTATGTGAAGAGAAACAGGGAATCCAAACTTCAAAAGATATAAGTGAAGCACATGAAGCATTCTATAAATCCATACATAAAAGATATAAGTGAAGTGCAAAGAGCATTCTATAAATCAACCATGGACTATCTCATACCAGCATGGTGCATAAAAGAAAAGTGAAAACTAAATGCAAAAGATGCGCCAAGACTTGCACATATCGCATGAACAAAACGAATCTGAAAACATACCAATACTTGTTGAAGAAAGAGGGGATGCCTTCTGGGCATCCCCAAGCTTCGACGCTTGAGTCTCCTTGAATATTTACTTGGGGTACCTTGGGCATCCCCAAGCTGGAGCTCTTTCCTCTCTTCCTTTTCCTCATATCAACACCTCCTCGATCAAACACTTCATACACACAAAACTTCAACAGAAAACTCGGTATAATCCTTTAGTATAATAAAGCAAATCACTACTCTAAGTACTATTGCAAACCAATTCGTATTTTGTTTTTGCATTGTGTCTACTGTAATATAGCTTTTCCATGGCTTAATCCACTGACTGAAATTGATAGTTTCATCAAAACAAGTAAACTATGCATCAAAAACAGAATCTGTCAAAAACAGAATAGTCTATAGCAATCTGAACATTCACCATACTTCTGGTACCCCAAAAATTGTACTAAAATTAGGAAAAATAAAAAATTTGTACAGAAAGGCAGTGCAAAAAGTTTTAGAACCGTTTGATGTTCCAGTAAAGAAATGTAAAATCGCGCACTATAGCCAAAGTTTCTGTCCTGCACCGCACAAACCAACAAGAATTGTAAACATCCTAAAGGCAAACCTTGGCACATTATTTTTATAATACAATGGAAAATTATAAGGGGATAATTATTTTTGATGAATAGTTTCTGTAATCAAGATTCACAAAGTTTTCGTGAGCATGAACAAAGTCCAAGGAGCTCCCCCACTTCAACAATGCTTGTCTTTCTCACTTTCACTTTCCTTTTTGAAAAGTTTTGGGTTCCCCTCTTTTATTTTATTTTGTTTTTAAACTATATAAAAGCACTCAACAGAAATAAATGACTCTCTAAAACTTCTGGTTTGCCTCCCTGGTAGCACTTTCTTTAAAGCCATTAAGCTAGGCATATAGTGCTCAAGTAATGGATCCACTCGGATCCCAAGGTATATCAAAGCCAATTTTAATTAACAATGATTTGTAATTTAGTAGTGAGCACAAAGTAACATATATCATTCAACAACGAAGTCTAACTCTCTTCCTATGCATGGGCATGTCGTAAAAGAACAATTCATGCACACATAGTAAAGGCCAATGCGTAGTATAAGCAGTTTCTTGCAATTCTATCGTGTTGGAAACATAGAGAGCTGGAGATACAGTTCCTCTCTCATAATAATTGCAAGTAGGAGCAGCAAGCACATGCATATCACATTCATCAAAATTATCATGTGCAATTGTAAAAGGCAACCCATCAATATAATCCTTAATAAGCACCAACTTCTCCAATATAATGTAGTTTGGAGAATTCAAAAAGATAATAGGACTATCATGCGTGGGTGCAATAGCAACAATTTCATGTTTAACATCAGGAACTATAGCAAGTTCATCTCCATGAGCATAATTCATATTGGCATCTTGGCCACAAGCATAGCAAGCATCATCAAAAAGGGGTATTTCAAGAGAATCAACGGGATCATAACAACTATCATAGCAATCATCCTTCGGTAAGCATGAAGGGAAATTAAACAATGTATGAGTTGAAGAGTTACTCTCATTAGAAGGTGGGCACGGGTAGCTAATTTTCTCTTCCTCCTTTTGTTCGTCGCTCTCCTCATCATCTTTTTCATCCAATGAAATCACATTTTCATCAATTTATTCTTCCATAGACTCCTGCAAAATATTAGTCTCCTCTTGGACAGCGGAGGAGTCCTTGATATATGGTTTAACATAGGCATTAGAAAAATAATTATCATAACAATATTTAAGTATGGCAAAACATTTAGATTTGTAAAGAGTAGCATCGTACGTTTCAATCAAAGAAGCAATTTCATAAGCACCCTTAAAAGCAACAAATTCTTCAATTTGTTGAACATCATAGTAATTATGAACACCCTTAGCATACAAAGATATGATTCCATTAACACTAAACTCACATTGGTAGGGAAGGTGTTTCTTAGGGTTTTCAGTACAACAAGTAACATCATATATTTCACATAAATTCCAAGCATAGCATTGCAAACAATGAATTTGATCCAGTAAAAGTTTCCCCTTTTCAGATATACGGTGTCGCACATAACAAGCATGCTCATCTAAAGATTTTCCCTCAACTAAGCTAGTTGGGGTTTCAGCACGAGCACAAAGGGATCGAAGATGATTCAAGTAAAAAAGCTTCGGGAGTGTGATAGATTTTGAGTGGTTCTTCAAACATTGGTGTAGTAGGTACAACTATTTTTTTTGGTATTTTGTGTTTTCTACCCATAACTAAAGATAGAAAACAACTAAGAACAGCAAATAAAAATTTCTTAGTGATAAAGCAAACAAGCACACACGAGAATATTGACCCCACGCTATGACTCCCCGGCAACGGCGCCAGAAAAAGGTCTTGATAACCCACAAGTGTAGGGGATTAGTTGTAGCCTCTTTCGCTAAGTAAGAGTGTCGAACCCAACGAGGAGCTAAAGGTATAACAAATATTCCCTCAAGTTCTATCGACCACCGATACAACTCTACACACGCTTAACGTTCGCTTTACCTAAAACAAGTATGAAACTAGAAGGACTTTGTAGGTGTTGTTGGATAGGTTTGTAAGATAATAAAGAGCACATAAATATATAGTAGGGGGTGTTTAGGTAAAGAGGCAATAAAGTAAATATAGCGAGTATGTAAAGGTGGTGGTAGGAGTTGTGAAATTGTCCCTAAGCAATTGACTACTTTACTAGACCGATAGCAAGTTTTATGTGGGAGAGGCGTAAGCTAACATACTTTCTCTTCTTGGATCATATGCACTGATGATTGGAACTCTAGCAAGCATCTGCAACTACTAAAGATCATTAATGTAAAACCCAACCATAGCATTAAAGCATCAAGTCCCCTTTATCCCATACGCCACAACCCCCTTACTTGGGTTTATGCTTCCGTCACTCAAGCAACCCATTATAAGCGAATCATGAACTTATTGCAACACCCTACATCAAGAATCCCTCACGCTTGCACGACACGGAGGGCACAATAGGAGAACAACATAACCACAAGCAAATTAAACCAATCATAGCAATTCATCAATCTCCGGTAGGACAACGAAAATCTACTCAGACATCATAGGATGGCAACACATCATTGGATAATAATATGAAGCATAAAACACCATGTTCAAGTAGAGGGTGCAGCGGGTTGCGGGAGAGTGGACTACTGAATATAAATGGGGGAAGGTGATGGAGAGGTTGGTGAAGATGACGGAGGTGTTGGTGTAGATCGCGGTGATGATGATGGCCCCCGGCGGCGTTCCGGCGCCACCGGAAGCAAGAGGGAAAGAGCCCCCCTTCTTCTTCTTCTTCCTTGACCTTCTCCCTAGATGGGAGAAGGGTTTCCCCTCTGGTCCTTGGCTCCCATGGCATCGGAGGGGCAAGAGACCCTCCGAGATTCGATCTATCTCTCTGTCTCTCTCTGTTTCCGCGCTCCCCGATTCTGCCCTTTCACTGTTTCTTATATATCCGGAGATCCATAACTCCGATTATATTGAAACCTTCGCCCAGATTTTTCTCCGAAAATTAGCTTTCTTGCAGCAAAAGAAGAGCATCAACCGCCTTACGGGGTGCCCACGAGGGTCAGGGGCGCGCCCCTTGCCTCGTGGCCCCCTCGGGCACCGTCTCGTGTTGATTTTTCTTCCCAAAAATCTTAAATATTCCAAAAATAATCTCCTTCCATTTTTATCCTGTTTGGACTCCGCTTGATATGGGTTTTCTGCGAAACATAAAACATGCAATAAATAGGAACTGGCACTGGGCACTGGATCAATATGTTAGTCCCAAAAATAATATAAACATTTTCCAAAAGTATATGAAAGTTGAATAATATTGGCATGGAACAATAAAAAATTATAGATACGATGGAGACGTATCAACAACACTCAAGATATTTCCCCGTCATTGATAAAGACGATGAATGGTTATGTACGAGTTTGTTTGTTTCAACATAGCCCTACCCGTAGCGATCCACTGCTTCCACCCTAATTGTGCCGCCTGCATGAAATTTTTGTATGCAAGTTCAGTGTGCTATGATGTTCTATATGATTGTGTCAACTATATAAGTGTTTACAAAGCATCATCAATGCATATGGCTGAAAGGTGTATTTACGAGCATCGACCGATGGGTCTCTCTCTCTCCCTCTCTCTCTCACACACACACACAAACACACAAGTGGGACCGTTGAATTATTTCTTCGCTTGTGACAACTTTTAATTAGGTTCCACTGTACTCTAACTTTTTTCTTAAGTTATTAATTGACCTAAGTGACTTCGAACAGTTGTACAGAAGCCTTGTTTGGGCATTTTCATGCTTCGTTGAATGTGGGCTGAGTAGCCATGTAAAGTTGTATTGTACTACACAAGCCTTTTTCGTTGAACATCAGCAATGCAACTGGGCCGACAGTTGTACCCAAGATCCCAAAATAATCGCAGCCTAGCCTATGTTTCTTTTAATAAAATGCATGGCTCAGTTCATTTTTTATATAATAAGATTACCAAACCGAACTTGATTTTTTAATAATATTCCTATCTCAATATTATTTTTTATATGAGATGCTCAGTCCACCAGACCGTCATTGTTTTTTCACCCATCCTAGAAAAACGGTCCATTTGTACTAAAATCAAATGGCTTGTAAATTATCAGAAATGATAAATGGGCTGCACGTACGCATTATTATCTTTCACCCAGCCTAGTAAATAGGTGTATTCAAATAAATAATCAAATGCTCTCTAGTTTATCATAAATAGTAAATCGGCATAATTATTTTTACCCAGCACAGGAAATAGATTATTTTTTTAGTCAAAGCCCAGGAAATAGATGTATTGGCAAACAAAATGAAATGGGCTGTAAAACCTAAATAAATGGGTTGCATTCCACCACAGCTTTCGAAGCTGACTTTGTTGGCCCACTAGACGAAGCCTGTGCAAGGTGCTGACCATTTAGTGAGCAAAACAATTTAATGTTCCAAAACAAAAAGTCAACAATTTGTTCAACATCTGTAGTCGTTGGATTGAGATCCAACGGCAATCTTGCTTCTTTAGTCTCTGATCTAGTTGCTCTTGCTCCAGTCGCCAAAACCATCGCCGGCTGGAGCGCCTGCATTTGACTCCCGTGGCCGGTTGTGCTGCCGTGCAGGCCTCACTGCCCGATTCTACTCCCAATAGTGGCCTGGTCATACCTGTACTCTCCCACACCTTCTGTTATTCTCCGGTGAAGGCAGCCTCACCCGGGAGATGAACCAGTCCCTCGTACTCCCCTCCACCAGGGTCTCCAGTGCCCCTTGTTCCACGACTCCAGATCGTTCCCGTCTTAGGCCCTGCCATCGTCCACCACCGTGGTCCACTCGATGATGCGTGGTCAACAACGAGAGCCAACATAGAGTACGTCGAGAGTCTGATAGCTGGGAACCACCATCTACATCTCCGCACGTAAGCTAGTGCCTCCTTATTATGCGGGAATAAATGATTCCTCCCCCTGATAGGTTAGACCCGCCAGCTACAATCTTCGCACGCAAGGATGTTCATTCTTATTATGTGAAAAAAGTCCCCCCCCATGACAGCTGGGACCCACGAGCTACATCTTCACACAGAAGGAAGTGCCTCCTTATTACACGCAAGAAAAATGATTCCCCCCCTGCTAGCTCAGACCCACCTGAGTCGGAGGCTGACTTGTGGGCCTACTAAGTTGACACATACGCAGGGATTTGTTAACCTAGTCAACAAAGATTCTAGCAGCAGTGACCATTGGATTAACATCCAACGGTAGCGCTGCTTCTTCAATCTTTGATCTTCTTGCTTCAGCCACCGAAACCAGGGTCAGCAGGACCGCCTACTACTGCCTCCCATGGCCGGCTATCCTGCCATTGCTGGCCATGCCATCCCTCTACTCACCCACACCCCTTGTTATTCTCTGGCGACGGCAGGCTTACATCCTAGACAAACCAGTGAACCCTCGTACTCCCCTCCGTGTGGGCATCCACGGATCCACCTGCCTTGTCTTTGTTGGCTCCGCATCATTCTCTTCCTAGGCCTCGGTGTCGTCCACCGCCTTGATGCTCTCGGTGCCTCGTGGTCAACCAGGTCAACGAACGACATCAAACAAAAGAGGACTTTAGGATGTGAGGCTGATAGCTTGACCCACCAGCTACTTCTTTGGACGGAAGGAAGTGACTCCTTATTACTCGCAAAATAAAAATGATTCCCCCTAACAGCCGGTACCCACCAGCTATATCTTCACACGCAAGGAATGGTGTCCTTATCCTCCCTGACAGCTGGGACCCACCCGGTCGAAGTGTATGTAGTGTTGTCTGTCTGGTCACGAACGTGTATGTACGTACTAGTCGATCGGTCTCTCTGCAATGATGAACCGTGGCCGAGCAAGCAGTGGGACGTGTAGTAGTAGAGCCCCCGACATAGCAGTTCAGGCAGTCCAATCAAAATCGTGTACACGTACATACAACCAAATGCCAAAAATACGGCCCCGTCCATACATATGGGTGGGGTCTCGAATGCCTACTTACGCATATGTACGGCCAGGGATTGTGTACATCTAGAGGCAACGGATGGCAGCAACGGCATCATGTTCATCGGGCAGCCAACTGGTTGGGTCAGAACAAAGAAATAGCGTCCTATTCATCGGGAGGCAACAGACTGGGTCGGAATGCGTCCTGTTCAACGGGAGCCAACCGACTTCGACGGAGTAGCCGAAACAGGGTCTGGCATACCACAAAATGGAGGAACCAGACTTGTGTTCGAGCTCCTATGGTCGAAATGGGTGTTGTTGATCGGGAGGGGTGTGGTGTACCACAAAATAGAGGAAACAGACTTGTGTTGGAGCGCCTACGGTCGAAACGTGCCCCTTTTCATCGGGAGGGGTGTGGCGTACCACAAAACGGGACTCCACGGGCTACTGTTCATCCATTGTCTACTGCCTCGCTCCAGCCTCCACGGGCTATTATTCATCCACCGTCGACTTCCTCCAGCCTCCACGGGCTACTGTTAATCCACCATCGACTTCCTCCAGCCTCCACCAGCTATTGTTCATCCACGGGGTTCTGTTCATCCAGCCTCCACCGGCTACTGTTCATGAAGCCTCCACGGGGTCCTGTTCATCCACCCCCGATTGGCTCGGGTGTGGCAGCCTCCTTGATCGGGATCCTATTCATCCAGTGGCAACGTCCTCTACTACCGCGGGGTCCAATTCATCCAACCCCCCACGGGGAACTGTTCATCCAACACCAACAACGGTCGTTGTTCATCAAGAGGCAGGTTCGATTGGCTTCAATTAGTACCAGTAGCTAAGGAATCGCTCTGGTTCAGTTAACATCCAAGGGATCGATCGCTCGGGTTCACATAGCAAGTGCAATCACTCGGATTCATTTAGAGCCCAACGCCTCGCACCCACGCACGTATGTGTACAAGATAAATGTGCGAACCTCCGTGCATCGCTCGGCCCCGACCACCCACCGTAACCGGGAACTCCCTGATATTTTTCTCACCCTTGCTTCTACCATGACTTTTTCCGTCATGGACGGCCCAAAAAAATGTCATGCAGGTGCATCCCCGGCCTGTCCAAGACGAAAAGGCCATTTTCTGTCAAGATTTTTTGTCATAGAAGTAGGAGCCCACCACATCTATGATAATACGTGGTTTTGTCACAGTTATAGTCATAGAAGTGTCATAAGCATGATAGTATTTTTTTTCATTCGGGCCAAAATGTCATGGATGTTTTTTTGTAGTGTTGTGTGCAGTTCTGTCTCCAGCATGGTGTCCACCGTATGCCTCGGAATGACACTTCCGTAGGATCTGTTCCTGTTTATGGTCAGGTACACAACGTCTAATAACACAATCTGCTCCTTGTTTATATAGATGTGGGTCATCCCAAAAGTAATGTATTAAATCAAAGAAAAACGTTTTCTTTTGTTGGTATGTGAAACTACGTGTTATATATTTAGCAACAATGTAATTAGTAGCATAGTCTGCATACCAAAGAGTATTACGAGAAGCGGTTATAACAGCTAATTGTTCATCAGGAAAACTATAATCAATAAGCAGTGGGTCATCAAGAACATTTTCCATTCTAGACAAATTATCTACAGGATTTTCAGCTCCCTTTCTATCAATAATATGCAAGTCAAATTCTTGTAGCAAAAGGACCGACCTAATCAACCTAGGTTTAGCATCTTTCTTTCCATAAGATATTTAACAGCAGCATGATCAGTGCGAACAGTTACTTCAGAATCAACAATATAAGATCTGAATTTATCACATGCAAACACAACAACTAAAAATTCTTTCTCAGTAGTAGCATAATTTCTTTGAGCACTATCTAGAGTTTTACTAGCATAATGAATAACATTCAATTTATTCTCAACTCTTTGTCCTAGAACAACACTCACAACATAGTCACTAGCATCACATATAATTTTGAAAGGCAGATTCCAATCAGGTGGTTGAACAATTGGTGCAGAGATTAAGGCTTTCTTGAGAATTTTAAAGGCTTCTACGTAATCATCATCAAAAACAAATGGAACAACTTCTTGCAAAAGATTAGTAAGAGGCCTAGAAATTTTTGAGAAGTCTTTAATGAAACTTCTATAAAAACCAGCATGACCAAGGAAGCTTCTTATACCTTTTATATCTTTAGGACATGACATTTTATCAATTGCATCAACTTTAGCTTTATCTACCTTAATACCTCTTTCGGAAATTTTCTACCTGAGGACTATATCTTCATTCACCATAAAGTGGCACTTCTCCAATTCAAGGTTGCTTAAGTAGTCATTAAAAGAAATCCCATAAACGGAAAAATCATCCATCAATACCTCAACAATGTTATCACAAAAATCAGATAATATAGAAATCATACATCTTTGAAAGGTAGCAAGTCCATTACATAAACCAAAAGGCATACATCTATAAGCATAAGTTCGAAAAGGACAAGTAAATTAATTTTCTCTTGATCTTGTTTTGGCACAGGTATTTTAGAGTACCGGTGTATCCATATAGGAAACAGAAGTGTGTATTGTTAGACAATCTTTGTAGCATTTGATCAATAAAAGGCATAGGGTAATGATCTTTTCTAGTAGCTTTATTTAATTTCCTAAAATCAATTACCATCGTATGACTAGTTACAATTCTTTGTGGGATGAGTTAATTTTTATCATTAGGAACAGTAGTAAGGCCTCCTTTCTAAGGAAGACAATGAACAAGAATTACCCATCTACTACCATCTATGGGATAAATTATACTTGCTTCTAGAAGCTTTAATATTTCAATTCTTACCACGTTCTTCATTTTAGGATTCAACCATCATTGATGATCAACGACTGGCTTAGCATCAGGCTCCATATTAATCTTGTGCTGACATAGAGTGGGACTAATGCCCTTAAGATCATCAAGAGTATATCCGATAGCATCACGGTGCTTCCTCAAAGTTTTAAAATCTCTTCTCTTCATTCTCTGAAAGGTTAGCATTGATAATAATAGGATATATCTTCTTTTCATCCAGATAAGCATATTTCAATGTATCAGGTAATTTGTTTAATTCAAACACAGGATCACCCTTAGGTGGAGGAGGATCTCCAAGAGTTTCAATAGGCAAATTTTGTTTAACGATAGGAGCTTGATTAAAGAATATCTCATCTATTTCATTTCTTTCATTCATATGCATATCATTTTCATGGTCTAGCAGATATTGTTCTAACGGATCAGTAGGAGGTACAACAATAGAAGCAATACCAATGATTTCATCCTTACTAGGCAATTCTTTTTCATGAGGTTGTCTACAAAATTTAGAGAAATTAAACTCATGAGATACATCACCAAAATTGACACCAACTGTTTCCCTATTGCAATCAATCTTAGCATTAACTGTATTCAGGAAAGGTCTACCAAATATAATGGGACAAAAATCATCTTGTGGAAAACCAAGAACTAGAAAATCAATAGGGTGCTTAATATTACCACACAAGACTTCAACATCTCCTAAAGTACCAAGCGGTAAAATAGTATCTCTATTTGTAACCTTAATAGTAACATCAAGATATAAAGTAAAAGGAATAGAACTCACAGGAGCACCCAAATCGCATAAAACATGATAGCAATGATCTCCTAGTTTAATAGAAACAATAGGCATGCCAACAATAGGTTTATTCTTGTCTTTAGTATCAGGCTTAGCAATCCTAGTTGCTTCATTACAGAAGTAAATAATATGCCCATCCATATTATCAACCAAGATATCTTTAACCGTAGAAATATTAGGTTCCACACTTATTTGTTAAGAGGGTCTAACTGTTCTAAAATTACTTTTATTAACCACAGTTGTAGCTTTAGCATGTTCCTTAATCCTAACAGGGAAAGGAGGTTTCTCAATATGAGCAGCAAGAACAATTGGATCAACATTATAAATAGTAGTTTCATCTTTAACTAACAAGTTCCTCTAACAATTCTTCAATAGATGGATGCTATTTAAACCACTTCTCCTTAGGGAGATCAACATGAGTAGCAAATGATTCAAAAAAAGGAATCAACTATCTCAGAGTCAAGTCCATATTTAGTACTAAACTTATCAAAAACATATGTTTCCATAAAAGATTTAACACAATCAAACTCAACTTTTATACCAGACTCTTTACCATTGTCGAGTTCTCAATATTCAAAGTTGCATTTAATTCTTTCCAGAAGACCTGATGTGTATTCAACGTATCTATAGTTTATGCAGTATTCATGCCATGTTTATAACAATTTTATATGGTTTTGGTATGATTTTATTAGGGCTAACATAGACTATGCTATTTTCAGCAGAACTACAGTGGTGTCATTTTTTGTGCAGCAATAAAAGTTCTCAGAATGGGCTGAAAATTTGTAGTGATCGTTTATGGACCAGAAGAGACCCATGGAGCACCGAAGCTTTTGAGGATAGAATATTAAACCTGATAACCCACAAGTATAGGGGATTGCAACAGTTTTTGAGGATAGAATATTAAACCGAAATTTATTGATTCGACACAAGGGGAGCCAAAGAATATTTGAAAGTATTAGCAGATGAGTTGTCAATTCAACCGCACCTGGAGATTAATTATCTGCAGCAAAGTGATCAGTATCAAAGTAGTATGATATTTTTTTATAGTAGTAGCAACAACAATTGTAATGGTAACAGTGATACCAATGATTTTGTAGCAAGCTCAATAGTAACAATAGCAGTAGTAACTTAGCAAGAACAATATGAGGGAAATTCGTAGGCATTGGATCGGTGAATTCGTTTGATGATATTCATAATGTGACAGTTACAACCTAGGGAAATACGACACTAGCTCCAGTTCATAAATATAGTGTAGGCATCTATTCCATAAATAGTCATACATTCTTATGAAAAGAACTTGCATGGCATCTTCTGTCCTACCCTCCCGTGGCAGTGAGGTCCTATTGGAAACTAAGGGATATTAAGGCCTCCTTCTAATAGAGAACCGGAACAAAGCATTAACACACGGTGAATACATGAACTCCTCAAACTACGGTCATCACTGGGAAGTATCCCGACTATAGTCACTCTGGGGTTGCCGGATCATAACACATAGTAGGCGACTAAAACTTGCAAGATCGGATCTAAAACATAGATATAATGGTGCTAACAAAAATGATTCAGATCTGAAATCATGGCACCCGGGCCCAAAGTGACAAGCATTAAGCACGACAAAGTCATATTAACATCTATCTCAGAACATAATGGATACTAGGGATCAAGCCCTAACAAAACTAACTCGATTACCTGATGAATCTCATCCAACTCCTCACCGACCAGTGTGCCTACGATGGAATTACTCACTCCGATGGGGAGCATCATGGAATTGGCGATGGAGAAGGGTTGGTGATGGCGAAGATCGAAGATCCCCCTCTCCAGAGCCCCAAAGGGACTCCAGATCTGGCCACCCGATGAAGAACATGAATTGGCGGCGGCTCCGTCTCATGAAACATGATAATTCTTCCTCCCTAATTTTTTTCTGGAAATATGTGATTTCATAGCGTTGGTTTCAGGGTCTGCGGGGCCACCAGGTGGGGACAACTCACCTCGGCGCTGTTGTAGGCGGGCGCGCCTTGGTGGGTTGTGCCCACCTAGGTACCCCCCCTCTGGTGGCTCTTGGCTACAGAAATTCTCTTTTATTGTATAAAAAATCCTCGCAAATTTTTGTTCCAATCTGAGAAATTTTATTTCTGCACAAAAAACAACACCATGGTAGTTATGCTGAAAACTGCGTCAGTTTGGGTTAGTTTCATTCAAATCATGCAAATTAGAGTCCAAAATAAGTGGAAAAGCGTTAGGAAAATTAGATGCGATGGAGACGTATCAACTCCCCCAAGCTTAAACCTTTGCTTGCCCTCATGCAATTCAGTTGATAAACTGGAAGTGAAAAAGAAAAACTTTTACGAACTCTTTTGCTCTTGTTTACGTAAATAAGCTTAACTAGCACCCAGGTTTTCAGCAAAGATCATGACTACCATGTCAAAAATAACTCTTAGAAATTATATTAACTCATATCAATGACATAATCAGCTAGCGAGCAATAATAAGACATCTCAAACAACACGTTACCAAAACAACCATGATATAATATGACAATAGTGGTATCTCGCTAGCCCTTTCTGAGACCGCAAAACATAAATGCAAAGCACCTCCAAAGTTCAAGAAGTGACTAAACATTGTAATTCATGGGAGAAAAGATCCAGTCATGATGCACCCAACATTACCTACACACAATGCATGAGCATGACAACAGTGCTCTCAGGTTCTGGCGCTCATTTGAGAAGGTCATGACACAACATAAAAGTAAATAGATAGTCCCTTCGCAGAGGGAAGCAGCGATTTGCAGTGGTGCCAGAGCTCAAGTTTTTAAAACAGAGGTAAATGAAATTTTGAGAAATGCACCCTTCTTGTTTACTTCGCCGCCATCAGTTATCGGTATCTTCCATGCTAAACACATTAGTGGCAGTTCCCAAGTGATAAAGTAAAGGTTATTACTCCGTAGGAGTTTTTGTTTGATTATTTGTAAGCTCTTCTCTTTTTGTAGTTTGGGATTCAGAATCCCTATTACCGCCCCTCTCGTGCAAGGATAAGTGAATAAACACTCATCATGAGAATAACCCGCTTAGCATGGAAGATACTGAGTACCTCCTATCGCTCCATGGACAATCCAGTCACACAAAAAGGATATTTATTTGAAGTGTTTAGAGGTGGCACATGCAAATTTACTTAGGACAGCAAGGTAATACCGTATATAGGTAGGTATGGTGGAGTCATCTGGAATAATTTGGGTTTCAGGTTTTTGATGCACAAGCAAAATTCCTAATTAGTACAGGCGAAGGCTAGCAAATAGGTCGAGAAGCGTCTAGCTAGAGAGCGAAAATGATCATGAACATGCATTATGCATAAGTAACATTGGATACTAGTGTGAGTAGGATATGAACACCATGAACATAAATATCATAGAGGCTATGTTGGTTTTGATTCAACTACATGCATGGCATGTGCCAAATCAAGCCACTCGAACATTCAGAGGAGGATACCGTATAATCATACTACATCACAATCATTTTAATGCCATGTTGACACCTAAGATAAATCATTATCCACTCCTAGCTACTTATGCATAGGATGAGAAACTATAATCTCTAATTGTCATTGCAAACATGTTTAATCATAATAGGCAGAATCATGGATACTAGGTTAAACATATTTACAAAAACAGAACAAGTTGAGTTCATACCCGTTTCTCTCTGCGACAGTCAATTCATCAAATATCTTCATTATTGCCTTTCACTTGCACGACCGAACGATATGAAAATAATAATAGTGCAAGAGTGTTGTGGACTAAGATGGAATCTGCAAACATTTTACTCAAAAGGAGAAGACAAGGTAATATGGGCTCTTTGTTAGATCAACAATAATGCATATGAGAGCCACTCAACATTTTCATCATGGTCTTCTCCTCGGTATAACTCAATAAAAAGAAAAGAAGTTCAGAGAAACACACTAAAATATTTTTTGGAGCTTTTGGTTTTTTCTTGAACGAGCAAATAAAAGGGAAAACCAAAAATGAGAAATACTATTTACATAGGAGAGCTCCCAACAAGTAAAATAAGAACAAGGAAATCTTTTTGGGTTTTTTTAGTACTACAGCTAACTACAGTAGAAAGAAAAATCAAAAATAAGCAGGAAATATTTTTTTGTATTTTCTCAAAAAAATCAAACACACAAAACAAAACGAGAAAATAAATTTAGCATGGATAATACAATGAAAAAGTGAGTACACCGACAATAGGAATGAAATGTGTGAACATGATTGTAACGTTGGTGGAAATCCATACTCCCCCAAGCTTAGGCTTTTGTCCTAACTTGGTAATCACCACTCGAAGAAACCATGGGATCCTATGTTGAAGTGCTAAGGAGCAGGCACATGAGGGTCCCACTCCTGAGGCGCCTCCTCTACCGCCGCCTGATTATTCTGGTAGGCGACAATGTCCTCACGCATAATCCTGTATCCGTCCCTGGTAATAGAATCAAACAAAGAAGGTGCGGGCAATGGAATAATATCACGAGTGTTCACACTAAAAACCAGGTTATATGGAACAAGAATGTTAGGGTGATCGCCAACAATAAAGTGGTGGTGTTCCATAGCCTGGCTATCTAAATAAACTTTAGGTAAATGATAATTATGCTAGCGTATCTGAATTTTTAAGTGAGTCGCCAAGCGAGTAGCGTAAATAGCACCATGTATTTTTCCCTTGGATCTGTTAATGTGGAGGCGGCGTGCCACAATAGCTCCCAAGCTATAAGTGTTGTCGCCATAAAGTGCACGACGTAAAACAGCAAAGTCTGGAGCACTGAGCGCACCAACCTTCTCTCTAGCAAGCAAACACTTCGCAATGACTAAAGAAAATAATGCACGGTAGGAAAATGTATGCTAGTGGCGGTTTTACTTGACACCCCTCTCTCATCCCCTACGGACAGAGTACGATAAAAGCCTTCGAACTCTGCAGGCCTAGGCTCTACTAAACTCCCATCAGAAGGAATCAAGTATATATCACAAAATTCAGTAAGCGGTATCTGATGTGGTTCATCATATAAGTTAAACTGCACCTCAGGGGGATTATTCCTACTCAAGAAATTAAAACATTGCACAAAGGAATTTGTGCGGAGATGATATTGTTCACATTCAGCTGCGATGAAGTCGGTGAGGCCGGCATTAGCAACATATTGTGCAAACTCCTGAAGGATTCCGGCCCCTTCCATGAATGGGTTATGCGGCCATTCGCACGGCCCTACCTCCGCCAAGGAATTTTTGAGGAGATGATACTGTTCGCATTCAGCTGCGATGAAGTCAGTGAGGCCGGCATTAGCAACATATTGTGCAAACTCCTAAAGGATTCCGTACCCTTCCATGAATGGGTTATGCGGCCATTCGCACGGCCGTACCTCCGCCATTCTCTGGGTATGGAGATCACTGTTAGATGACTCCCCTATAACTCCCTAGGAGTTCTTCTTGCAAGCAAACTCCCTAAAGATACTTATCTTTTTCCTATTAACAAAATTCTAAAATTTTAGTCCACAAAATTTTCTCAACAAAACTTCACAAGATTGAAAGCAATTACTCCTAGGGATGCCTAGAGGCCATAGCAAGCATTCAAACTACTTAGAGCTCTAACAATTCAACCTGCAAGGTCATCTACAGCAGCACCAAGAGTAACTAATTATTTAAAGTTTACCCACTAAAGCAAAAACTAGTTGGATCAACGGAGGAGTCACATACCAAGCAGCAATCCCCCGAAACAGTTTCGAAAATGGAGCTTCGAGCAAAGAGATCGAAATTCGTGGGTTTGGGAGCAAGAACACGAGAGAGAGAGAGAGAGAGAGAGAGAGAGAGCCATGGTGATTTTTTGGAGGTAGGTGGTGATGTGGGATGAAGAGATAAGTGAGGGGGGCCACGTGGGGACAACAACCCACCAGGGCGCGCCTTGGGGTCCTGCCATGCCCAGGTGGGTTGTGCCCACCTGGTGTCCCTCCCTCTGATATTATTTGCACCAAAAATTCTTAAATATTCAGAAAAAAAATTGTATTAAATTTTAGAGCATTTTGAGAACTTTTATTTTTGAGTCATTTTTTATTGCACGGAAAATATAGAAAACAGACAAAACATGGCATTTTATTTTATTTAACTCATAAAAACAGAAGACAAAAGGTAGGGACAAAAGGTAGTGATCACTAAATTCATCAACACCGTACCTCTCAAAAATGATCAATTATTAAGGTTGATCAAGTCTTATTAATAACCACTTTTGATTAGCATGAAACCGAAGAACTTCCATAAATCACTAAGTTACCTCAACGGGGATATGAATGTCCCCAACAATAAGTATTCCATATCTCTTTTTAACAATAGGTAGAGGTAGTTGAAGACTTCCAATAGTGATTGTCGAAGATTTTTCAATAACATTAATACCATTCACTTGGAATTGTTTCTTCGGAAAGTGCACCGTGTGCTCATTACCATTGATATGAAGAGTGACCTTGCTTTTATTGCAATCAATAGCAGCCCCTGTAGTATTCAAAAAGGGTCTACCAAGGATAATCGACATGTTGTCATCCTCGGGCATCTCAAGTATAACAAACCCAGTCAAAATAGTAACATTACCAACAACAACAGGCACATCCTAACAAATATCGATAGGTATGGCAGTTGATTTGTTAGCCATTTGCAAAGATATTTCAGTAGGTGTGAGTTTATTCAAATCAAGTCTTTTATATAAAGAGAAAGGCATAAGGCTAACACTAGCTCCCAAATCAAATAAAGTATTTTTCACATAATTTATTTTGATGGAGCAAGGTATAGTTGGTATTCCCGGATCTCCAAGTTTTCTAGGTACTCCATCTTTAGAAGTATAATTAGCAAGCATGGTGGAGATTTCAGCTTACGGTATTTTTCTCTTATTGGTAATAATGTCTTTCGTGTACTTTGCATAAGGATGCATTTTTAAGATATCAGTCAAGCGAGTATGCAAAAAGACTGGCCTCAGCATTTCAGCAAAGCGTTCCAATTCTTCATCGTCTCTCTTTTTAGTTGACTTAGGTGGAAAGGGCATAGGTGTTTGAATCCATCGTTCTCTTTCCTTACCGTATTTTCTAGCAACAAGGTCTCTTTTATCATATCTTTTATTCTTGGGTTGTGGGTTATCAAGATCAACTGTTGGTTCTATCTCAACATCATTGTCTAGTTCTTTATTATTTTGTTGAGTATCTTCACGAACGTGATCATTATCTTTTTCATTATCAAAAGGTGAGTGTTCACTACTAGATTGAGTTTCAGCATCAGACATAGAAAATTCATTATCATTATCATGAGGTTTTTCTACTTCAGGTTCACTAGAGGCATGCAAGGTCCTATTATTATTAAATTCTTTTCGGGTGTCCCTCTGGATAAAGTGGTTTCTGAGTCATTTTACCTCCTCTAGTTGCTACTCTAACAGCAAAGTCACTTATATTATTATTCATTTCATCAGCAACTCTCTTTGAGATTTAGCAACTTGTTCTAATTTAGTTTGAACCACAAAAGCATGCTTCCCCACACCTCTAACATCATTTGAGATTTGAAATAAAAAGTCACTCAAGTGAGCAATCATATCAAAATTGTATTTCAATTGTAACATTTGCATTGAAGTGATCTTGCTTTCTAATGTAATTTTCAAACTCATAAAGGAATTGGCTAGGGTGCATATTGTGAGGATTATCATTTTCATTGAATTCCATTAAAGAATTTACCTCTACCAACTTATGTAGTGGTGGTGTATCAAGCCCATGTATTTCTTCAATAGGAGGTAAATTTTTGACATCCTCTGCCTTAATACCTTTTTCTCTCATAGATTTTTTTGCCTCTTGCATATCTTCAGGACTGAGATATAAGATACCCCTCTTCTTTGGAGTGGGTTTAGACAGCAGTTCAAGAAGATTCCAATCATCATAATTTTTGAATATGTTATTCAATAATTCTTCAGCTTGCCAAATAGTTTGTTCCCTAAAAACACAACCGGCTTAACTATCTAGGAAATCCCTAGAAGCATCGGTTAGACCATTATAGAAGATATCAAGTATTTCATTATTCTTAATAGGATGATCTGGTAATGCATTAAGCAATTGGATAAGCCTCCCCCAAGCTTGTGGGAGACTCTCTTCTTCAATTTGCACAAAGTTAAATATTTCCTGTAAGGCAGCTTGTTTCTTATGAGCAGGGAAATATTTTCCAGAGAAGTAATAAATCATGTCCTGGGGACTATGCAGACAACCAGGTGCAAGAGTATTGTACAAAGCTTTAGCATCACCCTTTAATGAGAGTGGAAATAATTTGAGAATATAATAATAGTGAATTTTATCATCATGAGTAAAAAGGGTGGCTATATCATTCAGCTTAGTAAGATGTGCCACAATAGCTTCAATTTCATAAACATGGAAAGGATCAGATTCAACCAAAGTAATCAAGTCTAGGTCGACAGAGAATTCATAATCCTTATCGTCAACAAAGATGGGTGAAGTAGAAAACTGAGGATCACATTTCATTTTAGCATTCAAAGTCTTTTCTTTATACTTGCATAATAAATTTTCTAGATCATCTCTATCCTTACAAGCAAGAATATCCCTAGTTGCCTCCTCATCCATAACATGACCTTCCGCTACCTTTGGAAATTCATATCTAGGAGGGCTAGTTCTAATAGGTGTTTCAAGATTTTCAGTTCCAATCTCTTCATCAGTTTCAAGAATTTCATCAGTTTTACCATTCTCAGAAGCTTTAGTTCTAACAAGTTGTTCATCAAGAAATTCACCTAGTGGCACATTATCATCAAGCAAGGTACTAGCGTCATCATAAATATCATTCATAGAAGAAGTAGTATCATCAATAACTTGTGACATATCCGGATTAATAACATGTGGTGGTGTTGCAAGTCTAGTTATAACAGAAGGTGAATCAAGTGCATAGCTAGATGACAGTTCCTTACCTCCCCTCATCTTAGAGGGAAAAATCTTAGTCTTAGCGTCCTTTAGATTCTTCATAGTCATAATTTGATAATAATCCCAAGTGACTCAACAAATATAGCTATGCTCCCCGGCAGGGGTGCCAGAAAAAAGTCTTGATTACCCACAAGTATAGGGGACCGCAACACTTTTCGAGGGTAGAGTATTCAACCCAAATTAATTGATTTGACACAAGGGGAGCCAAAGAATATTTGTAAGTATTAGCAGTTGAGTTGTCAATTATTTGCAGCAAAGTGATCAGTAGCAAAGTAGTATGATAGTTTTGATAGTAGTAGCAACAGCAATAGTAACGGTAACAGTGATAGCAATGATTTTGTAGCAAGCGCAACTGTAACAATAGCAGTAATAACTTATCAAGAACAATATGAGGTAAATTTGTAGGCATTGGATCGGTGAATTCGTTGAATGATATTCATCATGTGACAGTTACAACCTAGGGCGATACGGCACTAGCTATAGTTCATAAATATAATGTAGGCATGTATCCCGTAAATAGTCATACATACTTATGGAAAGAACTTGCATGACATCTTTTGTCCTACCGTCCCGTGGCAGTGGGGTCCTGTTGGAAACTAAGGGATACTAAGGCCTCCTTTTAATAGAGAACCGGAACAAAGCACTAACACACGGTGAATACATGAACTCCTAAAACTACGGTCATCACCAGGAAGTATCTCGACTATTGTCACTCCGTGGTTACCAGATCATAACATGTAGTAGGTGACTATAACTTGCAAGATCGGATCTAGAACATAGATATAATGGTGATAACATAAACGGTTCAGATCTTAAATCATGGCACCCGGGCCCAAAGTGACAAGCATTAAGCATGGCAAAGTCATAGCAACATCAATCTCAGAACGTAATGGATATTAGGGATCAAGCCCTAACAAAACTAACTCGGTTACATGATGAATCTCATCCAACTCATCACCGACCAGCGAGCCTACGAAGGAATTACCCACTCCCGATGGGGAGCATCATGGAATTGGCGATGGAGAAGGGTTGGTGATGATGAAGATCGAAGATCCCCCTCTTCAGAGCCCCAAACGGACTCCAGATCTGGCCTCCTGATGAAGAATAGGAGGTGGCGGCGGCTCCGTCTTGTGAAACTAGATAATTCTTCCTCCTTGATTTTTTTTCTAGAAATGTGTGATTTTATAGAATCGGTTTCAGGGTCTACGGGGCCACCGGGTGGGGACAACCCACCTGGGCGTGCCTGGAGGGGGCGCCCTGGTGGGTTGTGCCCACCCAGGTGACCCCCTCCAGCGGCTCTTGGCTCCAGAAATTCTCAAAATGCTCACAAAGTTTCGTTCCAATCCGGGAACTTTTATTTCCGCATAAAAAACAACACCATGGTCATTCTGCTAAAAACAACATCAGTCCGGGTTAGTTTCATTCAAATCATGTAGATTAGAGTCCAAAACAAGAGGAAAAGCATTAGGAAAAGTAGATACGATGAAGACGTATCAACGCCTATCCCGTAACCTCCATAAAGAACCCTCGATCGGATGTTCTGCCGCTGCAAGCCTCTGTAGCCATGAAAAATCAATCGGGAGCCCATTCTGGCGAGGGGGAAATCATCACTAGAGGCCATCATCTCGGCGGTCTCCATGACAAGGTGGGAGTAGTTCACCCTCAGCGCTGAGGGTATGTACCAGTAGCTATGTGTTTGATCTCTCTCTCTCTTTTTCTTGCTTTGGCACGATCTTGATGTACCGCAAGCTTTGTTACTATAGTTGGATCATATGGTGTTTCTTCCCCCTCTACCTTCTTATGATGGATTGAGTCTTGCTCGTTGAGGTTTCGTTATGTTGGATTGAGTATTGGATTTGAGAACACTTGATGTATGTCTTGCGATGGGATATCTGTGGTGACAATGGGATGTTCTATTGATTCACTTGATGTATGTTTTTGCACTCAACTCGCGGATTCCCGAGGTGACATTCGGGTAATCTATGCATAGGGGTTAATGCACATTACCATCCTACATTCTCCGGTAGAAACTTTGGAGTGATTCTTTGTTGCGCGTTGAGGGATTGTTATATGATCCAATTATGTTTTCATTGCTGAGAGACTTTGCTCAGGTGAAATTAGGAACCTAGGCCTTGTTTTAAAGAATTGCACTACCGTTTTTGCTCACTTTTGTTACAAGTTACCCTGCTATTTTTATATTTTAATATTACAAAAACCTATATCTACCATCCATATTACACTTTATCACCATCTCTTCGCCGAACTAGTGCACCTATACAATTTACCATTGTATTGGATGTGTTGGGGAGACAAGAGACTATTCGTTATTTGGTTGCAGGGTTGTTTGAGAGAGACCATCTTCATCCTACACCTCCCACAGATTGATAAACCATAGGTCATCCACTTGAAGAATAAAATGGTACTGTCCTACAAAACTATGCGGTTGGAGGCCCGACAAGAGTCTAGAAGAAGGGGGTTGCGTAGTAGACATCAAGCTCTTTTCTGGCGCCGTTGTCGGGGTGGTGAGTGCTTGAAGGTATATCTTCAGATCTTGCAATTGAATCTTTTAGTTTCTTGTTTTATCACTAGTTTGGTTTATAAAATAAAACCAAAAAATGGAATTGAGGTTGCCTCATATGCTTCGTCTTTTTAATGTCTTTCATGAAAATGATGGAAAGGAAAATTGTGCTCAAGTGTTAGAAGAAGAAGTCTATCGGTGCAACAAACCTTAGTATGTTGCCCATACTGTACACAGGCATAAGGGCAAAGTTACTACAACCATGAGCATCCAAGAAAAGACCAAGCCGGAGAGATAGCTCTTTCAGAAATCAAAGGGCGGATCAAGAAGACCAAGGCAGGCCAAAGGAGAAAAACATCACTAAGGAAAAACCTCCCTTGCCGGGTTGGCGAGCCCGATCAGGTCGAGGCCTCACCAAGGATAAGTCCCAAGATTCCCCACCCCCGGCAAACTTGCCAGGGCCGCCAAGAGCGGATCTCCCTGCCAAGACTCCATCCACTACAAAAAAAAAGACACATCTGTGACATTTTGGGCCGAACAAAACTTTTTTTCTGTCATACATATGACACTTCTATGACGATAATTGTGACAAAACTCGGTATCATTATAGATGTGGTGGGCTCCTACTTCTATGACAAAAAATCAAGACAGAAAATGGGCTTTTCGTCCTAGGCGGGCCGGAGACGCAGCTGCATGACATTCTTTGGGCCGTCCATGATGAAAAACCATGGTAGAAGCGAGGGCGAGGAAAATTTCGGGGAGTTGCCGGTTACAGTGGGAGGTCGGGGGCCGAGCGATGCGCGTTTCTCTCCTACACGTACGCACGTGTCTGCGAGGCGTTGGCTCTAACTGAACCCGAGCGAGGCGTTGGGCTCTAAACTGAACCCGAGCGATTGCACTGCAGGCTACGCGTTACTGAACCCGAGCGATCGATCGATGGCTTTAACTGAACCCGATGTACCGATTCCTTCACTACTGCTGCTAACTGGAGCTGATCGATTGGATGAATAGTGAGTGTTGCGGGGGGGTTTGGATGAACAGTGAGCGGTGGTGTTGCCTCTGGATGACAGGACCCCGTGGTGTGGAGGGCTAGATGAACAGTAGACGGTGGAGGGCTGGCCGTGGAGGGGTGGTTGAACAGGACCCCGTGGTGTAGAGGGCTGGATGAATAGTAGACGGTGGAGGGGTGCCCGTGGAGGGGTGGTTGAACAGGAGCCGGTGGAGTAGCGCGCGGTGGAGTCTGGATGAACAAGAGCCCGTAGAGGCTGGAGGAGGTCGACGGTAGCGCGTGGAGGCTGGAGGAGGTCGACGGTGGAGATGAACAGTATCCCGTGGAGTCCCGTTTTGCGGTACGCCACACCCCTCCCGATGAACAGGACCCCTGTTTTGACCGTAGCGCTCAAAAACAAGTTTGTTTCGTCCATTTTGCGGTACGCCACACCCCTCCCGATCAACAGGACCCCCGTTTCGACCGTAGGAGGTCCGTTTCGTCCGTTTTGTGGCACGCCACACCCCTCCCGATCAATAGGACCCCTGTTTCGACCATAGGAGGTCTGTTTCCTCCGTTTTGCGGTACACCAGACCCCTCCCGATGAACAGGATCCCGTTTCAAACGTGGCTGGTCGAACACAAGGCCGTTTCCTCCGTTGTGCGGTACGCCAGGCCTCGTTTCCATCTCCCATTCCGTCCAAGCCCTCCCGATGCACACGACCACGCAGTCCATTCCGACCCAGCCGGCTGGCTCCCACGTGTTCTGTTGCCTCCCGATGGACACGACGCATTCTCGTTGCCTCCCCATGAACACGACGCATTCCGTTGCCTCCCCATGAACACGACGACGACGCTGTTTCTTTGTTCCGACCCAGCCATGTACACGAGCCCTGGCCGTACGTATGCGCGAGTAGGCGTTCGAGACCCCGCCCGTATGTACACATACGTGGCCGTATTTTCTTTCTTGCACCCTGGCCGCTGTACGTACGTGTACATGCTACGTGTGCGCCTCTACTACGACATGTGCGCGCCTCTACATCGACCAATATGTACGTACATGTTCACGACCAAGATGACAATGCTACGTACGCTTCGACCAGGTGGGTCCCGACTATCAGGCACTTCCTTGCATGCGAAGATGTAGCTGGTGGGTCCCAGCAGTCAGAGGGGTGAATCGTTTTGTTTTATTTTTGCCCGGACGCACTTCCTTGTGTGCGAAGGTGTAGCTGGTGGGTCCCAGCAGTCAGGGGGGTGAACTGTTTTTTTTTTGCGCGGACGCACTTCCTTGCGTGCGAAGATGAAGCTGCTGTTTCCCTGCAGTCAGGGGGAAATGTTTTTTTCCATGAAATACAGTGGCCCGTCTGGTAGGTCCCAGCTGTCAGGTGGAGGAATCATTATTTTCCGTGTAATAAGGAGGCACTCCTTGCTGCAGCCGTGGACCCAGCCGTCAGCCTCTCCACATACAATCCACGTCCGATGGAAGTCGTTCCTTGACAACGTTGACCAGGCCACGCAGAGAGCACCACGACGGTGGACGACGGCGAGGCCTAGGAAGGGGACGACGCGGAGCCGGGAAAGACG
The DNA here is from genome assembly GCF_002162155.2 of Triticum dicoccoides. Taxonomy (NCBI): domain Eukaryota; kingdom Viridiplantae; phylum Streptophyta; class Magnoliopsida; order Poales; family Poaceae; genus Triticum; species Triticum dicoccoides. The sequence continues at coordinate 377,915,571 of NC_041387.1, forward strand.
CGGCAGTGGAAGCCCGCGCGGAGAGGAGTACGAGGGTTCATTGATTCAGCTGCGGTGTGAGGCTGCTGTCGCCGCAGGGCCTGGCCAGTGGTGTGAATAGTAGGGGGCGGTGAGGCCTCCGCGGCAGCACAGCCGGCCACGGGAGGCAGGAGCATGCGGCATGACCGGCGCTGCTTTGGGCAGCTGGAGCAAGAAGACCATAGGTTGAAGAAGCACTACAGCCATTGGATGGACATCGTACGGTCACTTGAGCTAGAATCGTTCATATTGACTAAGTTGACAAAGCCCTCCGTCCCCGTCAACTTAGTTGGCCCACAAGTCATCCTGCCACTATGGTGGGTCCGAGCTAGCAGTGTGGGTATTCATTTTTTGTGTGTAATAAGGAGGCACTTCCTTGCGTGCCAAGATATAGCTGGTGGGTCCGACATGTCAGCGGGGGGAACGTGTTTTCATGAAATACAGAGGCCCTTCCGGTGGGTCCCAACTGTCAGGTGGAGGAATCATTATTTTGCGCGTACAATCCAAGGCCGATGGATGTCGTTCGTTGACCACGTTGACCAGGCTGCGCCGGGAGCACCATGGCGGTGGACGAGGGCGAGGCCTAGGAAGGGAACGACACGGAGCCGGGGAAGACTCTGTAATGGTTGCTCACGCGATGGGGAGTATGAGGGTTTACTGGTCTGGCTGCCGTCGCCGGAAAATAACAGGAGGTGTGGGTGACTAGAGGAATGGCCTGGCCAGTAATGAAGTAGGGTGGGGCGATGCGGCCTGTGCGGCTGCACAGCCGGCCACGGGAGGAGGGAGCAGGCAGTCCTACCGGCGCTGGTTTGGGCTGCTGGAGCAAGAAGATCAGATATTGAAGAAGCAGCACAGCCGTTGGATTAACATCCAACGGTCACTACTGCTAGAATCGTTTGTGGACTAAGTTGACAAAGCCATAGTACACGTCAACCTAGTAGACCCACAAGTCAGCCTCCAAATCTGTCCCAAACAGCATCCAGCCCAAAGTTTCTAGCCAGATTCAAATTAATTTTAAGTCTAAATATACCTTAATTTAAATTCAATGAAATTTTACCCGCACTAAAACAATGAAATTTAAAATATCAAAATCTGAAAGAAAACAATATTTTGGAACTAATTGCCTGTTTGCTGTGTTTTTTCATTTTACAGCCCATTTATTATTACTTATAGCCCATTTCTTATTACTTATAGTCCATTTCTTATTACTTATAGCCCATTTTCTGGGCAAAACGCATCCCTCCTCGTCTTGAAAGATTTCCGGCCAAGCAGGGCGTAGAAAAGCAAGTAGGCCTATGTTGGTTATTCTGCAAAAAACAAAATAGCTTGCTAGCCATTTTTCAGAACGAAAAAAACAAACTGGGCTGGTCATGTGCTAAACATATGAAATAAAAGCCTGGGCTAGACGGGCCACGGGTCCCGAACAACCCAGTTGATACCCTTCTCCATCCCGAAAAAACAAAATTACTACGCGCGCTGCTGGGTCCCGACTGTCATCCTCACCATGTACAGTCATCTCCTTATTCCTCTCGGTTGTTGACCATGTTGACAACATCGGAGGGCGGCGCCGCAGCAAGCGAACCAAGGCGGAGGACGATGGTGAGGCCTCGGACGGGAACGAACAGGAGCCGGGGAAGATCACAGCCAGCCATGGGAGGCGGGAGCAGGCGGTCCCGCCGGCCCTAGTTTGGCTTTGGCGGCTCGAGGAAGAAGAGACTGAAGAAACGCGACAGACGTTGAATGTCAATCCAATGGTCAAGGTTGGCACAATCGTTTTTTGACTAAGCGGACACCAAGTAGCATACTTTTTTATATATAGGAAGAAAACTGTGAGGAAAATGCGTTCGTCTGCCGTCCTCCTCACAGGGAATGTTCGCCACAAAAGTGACTAGCACCCTTGGTTTTCAACCGAGAGGTCTTGGGTTCGAGTCCGAGGAACTCTCAATTTTGTCCTCCTTCCTTCCTCGCAAAAAAAAGGAAAGAAAATCAAAGACTTGGGAAGGCGTACAAAACAAGCTAGTGTACCAGTAAAGAGACGTTGCCGAGTTTTAGAAAAAAGAAGGACGTGCTCTTGTACCTGGTTCGAAGCCAAACCTAGACTATGACTATATATGGTGCTATGCTACTCTGCAAATAATGAAACTGACATATCCAACGTTCGCTTCTCCTCTTCTCTACTTACTCTGCCTAGCATTAGAAGCTCTGGCCGTAGCAACCATGTCCGCTGGCTGTTCGTCCACCTGCTCTTCAGCAGGCAACAACCAGATATGCGCCAAGTCGCCACCCGTACCATCGCCTGTGGGTCTCATCACACCCCCACCGGCGCGCGCACCACAGCCGATTGCTCATCGCAACCCGCTGCCGTTGGTGTGGTGCCACTGCTGCAAATCACGCAGAGTTATCCGTCGCGTCTCAACCACAATCCGCAACGCTGGCCGAGTCTTCTACAAATGCCCGAATCATGGGATAATAATATGTTTAAGTGTTGTTCTGCTGCTCTCAGTTGCTGATTTTTTTAATACTTTGGTTGATGATCTTCCAATTTGATTCGTGCAGAAAAGGGAAGATTCGTGTGATTTGTATTTCTGGGAAGTTGCTGATGTGGGGGAATGCAACTACGCTGATTATTTGGTTAGCCGAGGAATCCCAATACCAGCAGGTTGGGGTGTTGGACAAGTATCTGAAGGAACGGCAGAAGAGGAAGATGCAGAGCAGAAGGTTAAAGATGCAGTTCCTCTGATCATGGCCAAGCAACAGCTGCTGAACGGCTTTGACAGCAATGAGGAGATGAAAGAGCTTGTGAAGATAATGGGCAAAATTGATGTGCTCTGTAGGATGATTGTCTCTTTATTTGCAGTGTATGTAGCACTCGTGATGTATTCAGTGGCTACGACATGAGCACTTTGCTGAAACTAGTAATGAATGAAACATGTGTAGCAGGCTGGGCATAGTGTTGTGAACATCTAATGATTTCTATTAACAAAAATCAGGGAGTATCCCCTTTTGCTCATATAAATAAATAAATAGCAGAGGCCCTGTCGGGTCAGCTTTGTTCTCATTCGAAGACGTCGAGCAAATTGCAGTCCAATAGCAAACTATGTCATCAAATTCAAGTTTCACAGCCAAATATGAGTACAAGTAAACAACAATGTCATCATGTTTTAGTTGTCATACAATCACCAAACACAAATCGGCATGCATAACAAGTGATGTTGTCATAGCAAAATACTAAACAACATGTTCATCAGGTTTCAGTTGTCATAGCAAACACAATTTCACATAGTAGATAAAAAAACGTCTTCTGACATGCAAATACGACAAAAGCAATGTAATCATCATCCATTGCAGCAGCGTCAACATCTTCGCCATGTGTATCAGTCTAAATTGTAATTCCCCACGGTGTCATCTTCTTCTTCGTCCTCAACGTCCTCGAACATTGGCTTCTTCTTGATCAACTATTGTATGTCCATAGCACGACAGGCAATCTTTTCGCCGGCGTCATTGACATGATGGTTCTCAAAGATATTAGGAACATCTGTGTTATCTTGTACATCAGGAGCAGTGTAAGCATCATCTCGTTGTGCAACTTCATTAAACGAATTCCTCTGCTCAAACCTTTGCAATACTCTCTAGTCATCGCTACGTGCAAATGTGTCTTCTAAGAAAATATCTGTGTTGCTTGATTTGCCAAAATAAAAGGCTCGTTGGTCTGGTACGCCGCCTTGACATTGATGGATTTGAAATAATCATCAGCTCTGGGTTTTGCGATCCTGGAAAACAGGTTATACCAACGACAGCACAATAGAACCACACACCGATGATCCTCGAAACTGGAGATATACTGCAACTGAACAATGTCTGTTATGTTAGCATACATTTCGGTTGTCTCTTTGTCATACGTATCTGTGCTCATGATGGCACTGTTTTGTGTCTTCCTGCCTTCGTCTCGTGCAAGGGTGTTGTAGCGCACATCTCCAACAACGCAAGAGTCATAATGTCTTACCTGAGTATCAGGACCCATTGCTAGTGAGTAAAGGGCATCATCAACTGCCTGCCCATCCTCCCGCCTCTTCTTAACCTATGGTTAGAAAATAGACAAGCTGATCATCTTATGTACTCAATATATCAAAAAAACTGACAGTGCACTTCAAAAGCTTACATGGTTCTTGAACCATTTCGCAAATCCTGCCATAACCAGTTTGTCAATGTTTCTTGGATTTTGCGGCAGTAACTCCTCTTTGTAGATGCTGCACAACATAGTGATCGCGTCAAACATCTAAATATATAAAAATGTGCTGCAAGTTTAGTAGATTATGATGTATAAGCTGTAGTACTGCACTTACTTGATATAAGGTAGTATATCAGGACAGTTATTCAACACATACCAAACCATTTTGTCCAAATTTTAGGTTTGTCCTCTTGTCGACTCTTCCCTGTAACTCGAACAGAATAATCAAAAACATTGAGCCCGGGATTGTCTTCACCCACCTCTTTGCTAAGCTGATCAGCTGTTTCAATGTATTTTGAGCAGAATGCCAATGCTTCTGTAGCAATGTAGGCCTCTGCAATGGAACCCTCGGGTCTAGCTCTGTTCCTAACATAGCCCTTGAAAGTGCCGAGCCGCCTTTCAATAGGGTACATCCAGCCATACTTTACTGGACCTCTAAGTAGTGCCTCATCAGGTAGATGAACAGCCAAATGCACCATCACATCAAAGAAGGCTGGAGGATATATCTTCTCAAGGTCGCATAGGATAGTTGGTATCTTGTCTCTAAGACGCTCCAAAGCACCTATCCTGATATTTCTACTACAGAGTTCCCTGAAGAATTGTCCCAACTCTGCAACTGCTCTGTATAAGTCAGGGCGGCCCAATCCTCTAAGGATAACAGGTAAAACCCTTTGAAGTAGGACGTGGCAGTCATGAGTTTTCAACCCTTGTACCTTGTTTCCATCTGCATTGACTCTCCTTTCAGGGTTGGAAGCAATTCCATGTGGGAATCTCACACGTCACAGGACCTCGCAGAATTCTTTTCTTTTTAGCTTGTCCAAGACGTACACAGCTGGTTCCATATCCCGTGGTTGACCTTCATCTTGCACCTGCAAATCCTTTCTGATACCCAGGTGTGTTAAATCAATCCTAGATTTTAAGGTATCTTTCGTCTTGCCTTCAATGTTAAGAAGTGTGCCGATAATGCTGTCACATATATTTTTCTCGATGTGCATCACATCAAGATTATGCCGCAGATCCAAATCTTTCCAATACTCCAAGTCCCACAAACTGGACCTGTGGGTAAACAATAATCTCTCTTCTACCGTGCCATGCTTCCTTTTCCCGCTACCATTACCAGGATGGTTTCCTGGTGTAATATGCCTGACCTTCTCTAATTCCACTTGCAACTCATCGGCGGTGAGCCTCTTTGGCGCATCACGGTTTTCGTGCTTTGTATTGAACACATGTCTTCGGTATTTTCTAGGATGCGGCTTGTCCTTGGCAAGGAAACGGCGGTGTCCAATGTAACAGATCTTGCTAAGTATTGCGTATGACAGCGGATTCCTGTCACAGTGAACACATGCATTGTAACCATGTGTCGTTCGCCCTGACATAGTGCCCAAAGCCGAATAGTCATGGATGCACCAAATTACAACAGCACGCAGAAAGAAATCAGCTGGTGGGCTGCTATATAGGTCTCAAGTGATAACACCCTTCCATAGATGTTGAAGTTCCTCCACAAGAGGCTCCATGAACAAATCAAAATCCTTTCCAGGACTTTTTGGACCTGGGATAAGCAAGGCCATCATGTAGTTTGATTCTTTGGTGCAGACATTTGGAGGCATGTTGTAAGGGATAACAAGCACTGGCCACATGCTATATGTGGCACTTTGGTGGCCAAATGGGTTAAATCCATCTGAAGCTAAGCCAAGTCAAATGTTTCTCGGGTCAGCAGCAAAATCTTTGTGTTTATCATTGAAGCTTTTCCACTCACTACCAATAGATGGATGGCTCATTACATTTTGATCTCTGTACTCCTGGTTCCTAGAATGCCACAGTACATCCTCTCTTGTTTCAGCATCATGAAACAACCTCTGCAATTTTGGTGTAATTGGAAAATGTCTCAGAACATTATGAGGAATCCTCTTCACAGCATCGCCATCTTTCCATCTTGATGATTTGCATTTCGGGCATTCACTTAAGTTGGCATAATCCTTCCGGAACAGAACACAATTATTCTTACAAACATGGATCATATCATATCCAATTCCAATTGCACGAAGGAAGTTCTTCATTTTACTGTAGGTGTGTGGCAGCTCAGATGCATCTGGGAAATATTTGCAGAAAGCAGCCAACATCGCATCGAATGATTTGTTGGTCATCCGCTCAGATGTCTTCACCTGAAGAAAGGTGACCATAGCTGAGAATACTGACATCTTATTTCCTAGGGTGACAGCAGCATTGCATTGTTCCAACATGTGGGCCCACCATTTTTCTTCTGCAGGTGAAAGTTCACGGAATGCATGAGCATTTCGTAGCATTGTTTCAATGTTGGTCAAACTCACTGGCTCCGCCACCACCACCTCCTACTCCTCTTCCACCTGAGCATCAGGCAGATCAAGATGGTGATCTGCTGCTTCCACGTAGTCAATAACATTGACGTTCACAGCTTCACCATGATGAACCCACCTAGTATATGTGACCGACATCCCATATAAGTGTAGATGATTTTGCACAGTTGACTGGGGTCTTGTAACTGAATTCATACAACTACTACACGAGCAGAGCACATCTGATTTCGGACCACCGTACTCAGCTCTGATAAAGTTCATGAAGTTTTCAACCCCCTTGACATATGCAGCGGAGAATCTTCGAGCAGAAGTTATCCAGGTCATGTCCATCTGTAAGACATACAAATTAGTTCTTCTACTAGATATTACAGGAAAAACATATATGCTTTTTTATGAAGTCCAGAAAAAAATACCTAAGTCGATGTCTAAAGCTATGGCAAGGTATTTGGATGAGCAGATCTAAGTAACGAAATATATGTAAAGCTAATTCAGCAAACAGATTTGAGTGCTAAATTATGGCAGGCTACTTCAGCAGTCAATGAGGCTGAGCACACAGACATCAAACTATCGAAGGCCATCACAGCAATAAAGATCGAGTATAAAACGGTATAGAGCTATTTTACCTAACAAATTGGCAACTAGACCATGGCAATCTACGTCACAATAAATATATGGCAGGATATTTTAGCAACTAATCGGCCTTGGCATGCCATCTCAGCTAAGCAGATTGAGTGCAGAACAGGGCAAGGAAGCTTCTTAAGCAGAGCATATTGATAGTAAACTACTTCGGCAAACAATGAGATTAATAGCGTCTATCAGCTAACATTCAGCGCTACACTGACATGAACGGGGCCTCAGTCTAGAATGCGCGTACTGTGGGAGAAGCTGACCGCCGTGCATCTCCACATGAACATCGCCAGCGGTGGCGGCGCTGACCGCCGTGCGCCTCCACAAGAAGATAGCCAGAGGTGGCGGCGCGGCTAGAGGACGGCAGTCTACGAGAGCATACTGTGGGAGCGAGAGGATCGCCGTGCGTCCCCTCGACGAACTGCGGCGCCGACGTATCAGCGCGGCGGGGAGGGCGACTTTGGTGGAGCGAATGGAGTGGAGGGGGGACGGGG
>NC_041387.1:377923550-377979317 GCF_002162155.2 Triticum dicoccoides
TGTGTGTGGGGGGGGGGAGGATTTTAGCACGGTGGGCGGGAGGAGTTTGGCGCATGGTCGGTTTTTCCAAGTGCAGTCCCACGTGTCAGTGAAGAGGCAAGCCGAAGCGCGTTCCGTTTGCGTGAGCCGTGTGCAGGACCGAACGTGTGTGGGGTGCAATGCGACCGCGACAGCAATGCTGTGAGTGTACCGCCTTTTTTCCTTTTAAACTAGGTGCTTCGCCCCCTCAAAAAAAATTGTTGCTTCGCGCGATCCATCGATACTACTACTAGTAATCCGGTAATCCCGACTAAAACGGCACGGCCGGGTCTTTTCCCGCGCGATATGCTGGGAGGTTGGCTTAGTTGGGTTTTTTAGATTTGTCTCGGTTCAATAAAAAGCAGATTTGGTGATGATGGTGTGCCTGTCATCCTGCAATATAGGCCGTCCGATCTATATCTACCGGATAGGAAGGAAACTATGACAATTTACCCGCAATCCTCTCCACATTTGCAGATAAGGCTTTCCCTCGTTCATCCTTTTCTCCCACAAGATCTTGATCTTCCGTGCAACACACGGGAATCTTCCTAGTACTCCTACAATATGTATATTATTGTGAAAGTTCATATACACCGTCCAAGATTAATGCAAACACGGTAGATTTTCATTACATTTCGAACTTTTATAGGACAGAAAAATAAAAGAAACCCGACCCTAAACCTATTCTACGGCGGCGACCGACGTCCTCCATCTGCGATCTCTATGTATGGGAGCGGGGTTCAAGACCCGTGAAGTGAATGTGCGGTCTCCGGCGAGGAAGAGTAGAACACGGGATACAGACCGGCCAGTTGGCACACCATGCCCTGCCGCCTCCCATGCCCTACTCATCCTCGGAGGAGTCCCTGACCTCGGCAGTGCCGGACGTTGGACGGTGGCAAGTAGAACGCGTGGCTGACGGTACTGCCGTCGTCGGCCGCCAGCGTGGCCACCGCTTGTGCGGTCGCGTCCGCGTCCTGCTACGCCGCTATTGCATCGTGAGAGGCGACTTGAGCGAGGGCGGCGACCTTGAGCTTCATCCCCGAAGACAAGCTCTCCTGCAGAGCGTTCACACTTGCGGTCATGGCGGATGTGGTTCCAGGTAGGAGGACAATGCGCTATGGTGTGGAGGTTAGCTGGGTGTTGCCGCTTTAAGTAGTGCATTCCGGTGAGGCCAACCATCCGGGTGCGTCATTAAGTCGCCGGAGTTGGTTCCTCGGGCACCGAGCCTCTTAACGATGACATACGAACGGACGGCATGAATGCGGGCAGCTGGCGCCGGCTGGGAACGCACCGCACGACGGCGCGAGGGACGAGGGCTTTGGTGTGCCAGGGTAGTCAGCTACGGTCGTGGCAATGTTGGAGATGCCCTTTGCTCAAATGCGATCCCCGCATGTCATTGAAAAAGCAAGACGACCCGGCATGGTCTCAGGTCTAGAGGATGCAGTTGGCCGCGCTACACCACTCCACGGACGCGTCGCGGCGCCCCGTGCATCCTCGACGAGCCGGGTGTTGGGTGTGTTTGGATTGTGGCCAAAGTGCACCTTACCAAAATTTTGGTCATGACCCAAAGATTGGTCTTTGTTTGGATGGTTTCCATTTCTTTGGTAGGCCAATGAACTCTAGCCAACTCTAGTTCATTTTTCTTGCCAATGTCGGCCAAATCATGGGCAACCAATACCTCAACCAAAATTTTGGCTACCCAATGCTTTGACGGGGCAACCTTGGGCACAAAACAAACATACCGTTGGTCATGCCACAGCACTAACGCTACCCTCGGCACACTGAAACCGACCGTGTCTAGCAACGATATGAGTGTGTCGCTCACCGCGGTCGCCGTGTCCAGAGGCAGTGCTAGAGCCGCGCCCCGTTGTTGGCCCCAACGACCCACATGAACCATTGTCGGTGGCAAGGAGGTCGTGGGCCAGCTCCTCCATTGGACTGGTCTGCACTACGTCATCCCGACTGGTGTGCCCCACATGTCGGTTTCCCTGTTTTCCCGGCCATATTCGAGCGTCAGTGCTCCGCATTGCGCATTAGGCCTTTCATTACGTAGGCCAAGCGAGACAACTTATTGTTTATTTGAGCCGTTCAAGTGTAATCATGTGGCGTTTGCTTATTTCCCATTCCTCTCCAACCCTCTTCTCCATCGATCATGTCGCCCTCCAGTCGAGTCCATCCTCCCGCATGCCTCATTTGAACATTCTGCCGAGTTTCATTCGCATGTACCCACCCTAGTCCTCTTTCAATAGATCTCTAGACCCCAAGATGAAATCGAGAGGGAACGAGTGGGGGCACGTGATACCTAAGGCGGATTCAAAATTTTGAACCGGTGATCATAGCATCCGCAAATGATATATAAAGGGTATTCAATGTTCATTTCGTTTTTGAACGTACAATATACTCCCTCCTATCCTTTCTAGTTTACATATAAGTTTTATGTGTAGTCAAAGTATCTCTACTATGATCAAAAAGGTATCAACATTCAACAACGCCCAATCAATATTGTTAGATTCGTACATACTCCTAGATATGTACTCGAGATGGTTTCCAATTTGACTATTGACAAGATTAATAGTACATGAGATGTATAATGTGAAAATTATATCATTGGAAACTCCTGTCACATATGAAATTGACCGTATGCTTTGTGTAAGTTGCATGTCATATATTATTACTCTAACATTTGGTCAAAGTTAGCCTCGAAAAACACATTAGACCCTGTATGCTTTGTGTAAGTTGCATGCCATATATTATTACTCTAACATTTGTGTAAGTTGCATGTCATATATTATTACTCTAACATTTGGTCAAAGTAGTATAGTGGAAGTGGATCCTCTGACCTAGGTATCCCTGCCTTACTCTCCTTTTCGGCCACTTACTGGTAGACCCCATTCTTGCTAGGCCTTGCATGTCATTTACTCAATGGGTTCGGCCATGTCAGGGGATCATCATCCATAGTATACTCCCTCTGTTTTTATTCACTCCGCATAAAACGGAGGGAGTGGTAGTATAATAAATGACGCGGGCGGGGGAGGGGGAGGGATGTCGGTTTGCTATCAACTGCGGTCCCACAAGCGAGCGAAAATGCAAGAAGAAGCGCATTCCACTCGGTGAGCGACGTGGAGGGTCCAGCGTGCCGGGCTACAACACGAACGCGACAAGAGCGATGTACAGTCAAAACCGATTGACCGGTTGTCACCGGAACCACTATTCACACCAGAACCTTCGCTGCTCGGCCTACGCCAGCCACTGCCCTAAAATCACAGTAAACCTCCAGCCCATTCCCCCATGTTTTGATCCCCTAGTTCGCATCAAGCGTCCCCTAGTTCTTCGGAAAGCCATGGTGCGCCGCAAGATCACTTACTACAAGATGCTGACGCCGTACCGCCGCGCAGAAATCGCGGCGGCAGTCGGCGCCACAGACCTCCGTTTCCAACCTCGCTTTGCGGCGGGCCAAACCCCGAGTTCTCTGGAGCCAAGCTATGAGGAGGAGCAAGCCGATCTAATGTTCAATGCGGAGTCGCGGCGCAGAAGGCCCCCGATGGGTATGAGAGGATGGACGTCGACTTCGTGCCGGTGTCCGAGTCCCCCATGGTGCAGGCTCACCAGTGGTTCAACATGGCGATACTAAAGGAGGACCGGGAGGCAGAGGCTCAACTCGACGTGGAGCGGGTGCATGCTGCTGCCATCGAGGCTCTCCTGCAGGCGGAACTAGATGTCGTGGATGTGAACCGGGCGGCGGAGGCTCAACTTGAGGCGGGGCGCGCGGATGCCGCTGCCATCGAGGCCCTCCTGCAGGCGGAACCGGACGTCCTGGACATGAACCGGGCGGCAGAGGCTCGACTCAACGCAGAGCGTGTGGATGTCACTCTCATTGACGCCCTCCTGCAGGCGGAACCGGACGTACTGGACTTGAACCGGGCGGCGGAGGCTCGACTCGACGCAGAGCACGCGGATGCCGCTGCCATCGAGGCCCTCCTGCAGGCGGAACCGGACGTCCTCGACTTGAACCGGGCTGTGCTCTCGTCCGTGCAGAGCACCCGCATGCTCCGCTTGAATGAGTAGCTGGAGGCCGAGGACAACCACGGTGCGGAGACACACGTCGCCAGCGACGGCTGGTTCGCGCCGGCAGCCAAAGACAACGAGGCCGTCTCTTTCCACGAGCAGTGATAGTTTTTCCTTATGTTGTTGTTTTTATGGATCTTTTGCTGTGTAAAAACATACTATATTTGTTATGCAAGTCACCTGACTTGGGTCAGTCTACCATTTCAGGCGGTTGGATGAATATCCTACGTCTCATAACCCTTCTTTCCTTCTTCCTCACCTCTTCTTCTTCCCCAACAGACCATAGCACGGGCCGTACGGATACTCCCCAACATGCGGTTGGATAAACATACTCTATGAACGAAAATTATGTGTCAGCGATAGCATGGCTGAGTTTGGTTTGTTCACATGCGATAGCACGTGTCAGTGAGGGTGCGTTCCCTTGGTTGGGTTTGCTGCGTGCAGGAGCGATTGTGTGAGGTTGCGGTGCAACCGCGGCGTGCAGGAGCGACCGTGTGAGGGTGCGGTGCGACCGCGACAGCCGTGCGCAAGTGTACCTCCTTTCATTTTGAAAACTTTAGGCAAGCTTGACAAAAATGTGTGGCCAAGTTTGGCAATGCAAGGCCTAGACCCAAACAGGATAAGTACGTACGTACTAGGAGTACTACCTCCGTCCTGGTTTATTGGTCCTCATTATATTCCGTGCTAAATTTTGACTACAAATTTAACTAAAAAAATGTTCGTGCATGTTATAAAAAATTATATTATTGAAAACTACATTCAAATACGAATCTAATGATGCATTTTTTGTTGACATCCATTAACATTTTATAAGTTAAATTTATAGTCAAAATTTGACACGGAATACAATGAGGACCAATAAACCAGGATGGAGGTAGTACTAGTGTTAAAAAAGAAAGGCGGGGTTTTCCTTCGCGGGATTTAATCGATACAAATCCTCGTTTCACGTGTCAATTAATGCGTATTTTTTCTCGAAAGACCAAAGAGCTAACCATCTCACTCCTCATCGCTTGATTAATGCAGCGCCATGCAAACCAACCTTCTCACTTCCGCATGCATGCAGGGGATGTTAATGTCCTTGGTTGCTAACCCCATCAATTTTGCCTCGATTAGTGTTAGTGGCCCTTTGCAAATTGTAATTTTGATATACTGGCATTGTGTACAAAAAAATGGAGGTAGTAACTATATTTGACTTCCTTCCCCATTGCGGTGACGTCGACGTTTTTTTGTGTGGTTTGGCGAAGTGCGTTCGACGGGGAACACCATTGAGGGAGACCACGGTAAGTCGTTCGCAAGTGCTGCCTGCAAGCCGAGACAACCGCCTTATTTGCATCCAGGAAGTCCATTACTAGTAGTACTACTACTAGGAGTACTAGTGCGATGAGATGGTTTCTTGAAGAAGACGATGGAGAAGCGGAGTTCACGAAGAGTGAAATGATGGTTGCTTCGTCCGTGCTGTGTGATTTGACGCCTCACTGCTTTGTGATTTGTGATAGAAGGGATAGGGGAGTATACTCTGTGCTCTATACTGTACTACATGCGTCCAAGCATGGGAGAAAGAGGAGAGATGTTGCATTTTTCTATTCCTTCAATCAATCAATCAGGGAGCTTCGGTTCCATCTTTTTGGCTTTGGCAACACCGTCCACAATGGTTCCCACGATGCCAAAAGCTATTTTCACATTTGGCTACACATTGTGGATGCCCTTAACCGTACCAGTTGGTTTTGCTCCTGTGTGCTATCTATACAAATCTCAATTATATTGATCTAAAAAATTATAGAATCAAGATTAGTAAAAACAAGGTGATTTTGCCGCGCGGATGGCGGGGGAGGTTTCTTATTTTCGGAGGACGTTGTCCTGGCGGTTTGCTAACATGCGGTCCCACGTGTCAGTGCTTTACCAAGCCGATCCGCGTCCCACATGAGGCAGAACAACGGCAGAAGCAACACGTGGTTAAGATGAAGAAGATGAGGGAGAAGCGGATTCAGCAACGAGTGAAATGATGGTTGCTTCGTCCCTCCAACTTCTATTTTTTAGCATTATTACTTCGTACCTCCAACTTAACTGCGGGAAAGGTGCAGCTTTGTGATTTGACGCCTCATTGCTCATTACTACACCAGCGCCATGACTGGGGTGCTTCACCCCGGCTGCTCTGCACTGTATTCCGGTATGGCACGTGGAACCGGTAACTTGATGTCCCACATGTCGGCGAAAGGGACTAGAAGATTTATGAAAGCGAGCACTCCACTCTTACGACGGAGGAGTAGATGACACGACGGCCCAGTGAACTATCACTTGTACTGCATAGTACTATAGTTTTGCTGTTTCGCACGATCCATTGATACAAACCCGATTAAACAGGAAAGGGCAGAATTTTTCCCGCGTGGTAGATGATACTGGCCATACATTTCAAAGGCAATTTTAATGTGTGCAAACTGAATAATTATAAGTAACAATATGATATCTAGTAAAACTAAAAACACATATGATTTATTGTGTTAGAGTGTAGTAGTAGTGTTGTATTGCATAGTTGTTAGATATAACATGCGAGAACATGCAGAGATGTAGTTTTGGAGGGCCTACAGTGAGAAAAGTGTAATACGGTCACCGAACTTCAGAATAAGCTGATTACGGTCACTATATACGTTTTGCGGTGATTATCCGGTCACTTGCTCATAGTTCAGCATCAGATTGCACTCTGTTGACCGGGCAAATAGTATGCATGGCGCCATGTTGACTAGTTAAATTGACCACGTTCCTTGTGGGTCCCACCTGTCAGTTCGCATAGGGAAAAGGTCAGATAAACACAAATTTACGTAGGCGCGACAAGGCTCCAACCCGTGCGCGGGAATCACCTGGTTGTGTATGTGTCTGTCAGGGCCTGATGTGTGCGCATGCACGTGTAGGTTGAGCACTTGAGCGTGAGAGTGTGTGTTGGTCGTGTGGTGTACTGGTGTGTGCATGCATGCGTGTGTGTGTGCGTGTGAGTGTTGCATGCGTGCGTGGCTGCGTATGTACGTGTGAGTGTTGCGTGGGTGCGTGGGTGCATGTGTTTGTGTGAGTGTTGCGTGGATGCAGTTCGTGTGCATGCATGCGTGTGTCTATAATCACCACACTAGCTCACGTGTGTTAAAACAGACGGCTCAGCATACCAATACAAGGCCACCTTGTCCGATGTTCCCGCGGTCATGACTTCGAACCATCGTCAAAATATTTTTTTGTCATTTGTTTCATTCTTACTAGCAAGATGCCAGTGCGTTGCACGTAACATCAAGATATATTTGTATGACTTGTTTATCTTGTGAGAGAAAATGATGAACGAGGGAAGGCCTTATTTGCAAATGTGGATAGGTGTGCAGGTACCTTTTTGCAAAATTGCCATAGTTTCTTTCCTATCCGTCAGATATAAATCGGACGGCCTATATTGCAGGATGGCAGGCACACCATCATCACCAACTCTATTTTTATAATAGTGTATTTTATGTATTTTATAAGAGTGTAGATGTAGAGTAGATACAAGTCGACAGGTGGACACGATGGTAGTGAGATAATGTGATGCAACACTAGAGGTGCCACATGGAGCCTTTAACTGGTCAACTAGTCATGTCATGAGCAAATACAGAGTTGTACGGTGAGCCCGTGACTGTATAATAACCACTAAACGTAAACAGTGACCTTAATGAGTGGATTATGAAGTCCAATGTATGTATCATGCTTTCGCTTCAAATACAATGATCGTCATTGCATATATCGTGAGAGAAAGATGAAACATGCGTGAATTTTCTGGGGGCTTACTTTTAGAGGACCTGGAGATAGTTTTGTGTGCATACGTGTACAGGGGGGTATGCGATGGAGAGAGAGACGCTCTTCATTTCTCTTTATTATGACTAACTTTGTATATAGTATAAAATATACAAAATCACAGTGTGGAATAAATATCATTGTGGGCACCATGCAATGCAAATTAGCGTTCGTACTCCTCCATATAACTTTGTAATGTTGTATATATGTAGAAACTCTAAATAATATTTTGGCCACACTTTATTCAAAAGGAATGTTGTATGCGAAATAAACGCGAAGAGAGGGATTTTTAGATCAATGGGGTACGTGATGTAACATGTGTGAATGTGTAGTTGATGCAATTGGCGGGGCCTAGAGAGGTGTGTGTGTGTGTGTATTACGTATTCGAGAGAGGCATGGATAGAGGGGCCGACGGGCGGGGGGCGTGTGAGAGATAGCACGAGAAATGAGAGTGGTCTAGAGAGAGAGACGAATATGCCGTCACGACAAGAGATTCCATTCCCTTGAGTGTGTATATGCAAGGGGGGAGGGAATAGAGGCACCAGGAGAAATTTTCTCTGTGTGTGGTGTTTGTGTTGGTATGTGTGGGTGTGAGAAGATAATGAGACGTGGGGGCAGAGGGTGTGTCACCGCGTGAGGTCCGGTGGGTCGAGGTGAGGCCCTTCGTTCAGTTCTGTCCTGCGCCACATTGGTCGGCCCATGACACATTTAGGAAGACCCATGGATGACTAGTCATACAAGACAAAGATAGCAGAATTGTGAAGGACTCTATGTCCACTGACAAAGCCGGCTACGATTTGTAACCCTAGGTTCTCGGACTAAGGTAACCCCTTTATGTCTGATATTACTATTCATCCAACCTAACTTTAAGGGGCATCCTACAGAATGCTCTGCTAGAATCATACTCGTCGATTAGGAAGAGAGGTGTGAGACAATGCGTGAGAGACATGCGTAAAGATAATGTGCGTACATGAGACACGTAGGCAGGTCCATGTATATAGAAAGGGTCAATGAGGATTGTGCGTGTGTATGTATGTTTGCGAGAGGAAGAGTGCTTGTGATAAAGGTTAGTGAAAACAGTTGTAAATGGTTACGAGAGGGAGGGAGGGTTATATCTAGAGCATGTGTGCGAGAAAGACACCTCGGGAGCGAGTGTGTGAGCATCTGTGAGAGACCACCGATGGAGAGTGAAACTACATGTAAAAGACTGCTCCACACATTGATTAAAGATATAAATTGTATCCAAATATTAGGATGGGATCATGATATTTGTAATTCGCGTAAGGAGCGGTCATTGATCCATCAGACATCTAGATTCTATCGAATTTGAGCATTTCTATGTTATTATTCGATACAATTGATCCACATAGTTAGTATTTTGAACTCCAGATAATGCATCGCTTTAGCAATCGAATATAAACGTGAGTATAGTTCATGTTGTGTGTGTAAAGCACATTATACATACGAAAGTTACAGAATGGACATTATAAATAGCTACCTATAAACTAGCATACATTTGAATTCAACTTAAGGTGGTTTAAAAAATCGAATTCAACATGATGTCCATTCAATTATTTGAATTTGATATCATGGCATTTGTAAATCATACCTAAATTATGGGGGCACCAATCTTTGCTCTGATTTTGTACATAATAGCATATGTAGTTGTGTAAAAAATATATTCAAATTTAGCTCCTCCATTCCAAAATAATCGTAGTTATAGGATTTTCAAGTGTCAAAATTTCAAAAAGAAGCGGATAATTTTATGAGGTTTTCAAACATACAAAGTCAAATATAACATTGTCTATTTAGGTCAATCCTCATAGTTCTAGATTACTCTAAACGTGAATACTTGTGTTTCAAAATTTCGAACGAAGCGCCAAAAGAGCCTCCACTCGCCCAAAACCGCGTGAGACCAATGTTTGGTAGTACAAGGAAATTACTTTTCTAATAACTCCGACCCGTGAAACCTACCGGCCCGACGTCCAAAGGTCTAAACCGGGGTAGGTTTGTAGCTTCATCTAGACGCCACGCAACCGCCTCCGAAAAACATTCATACACAATGGCCGCCGAAGCAAACATGTGCGGCCGAAATCGCTCCCGCGCACTATTTGGGACACCTGGGATTACCATCCTACCCCCGACCCACAGTAGGTCCAAAATTTAAGAGGGGGGCAAAGTTTGTACTTTCCCCAAATTTCAAACAAGCGCGTCCCATCTTCTATTCAATAAAGCCAAAAACAAGCGCGTCCCAGAGTGAAACATGGTTCCCCCACCCGTCTGATTCTCCGTTCGTACTCCGTGGGCGCCAAAACTACCTCTCCACCAAACGCGAAACCCCGGCGCCCTCCTCCATCACGCCGAAGCTGATACCCCGACGTTGTCCACCGCAACCTCAACTGCAACGCCCTCCACAGCTAGTAGTTGAAGCCGAGGCCGAGCCGTCCGTACCCAAGGCAGTTCAACCACGTCATCCTGCGCCTCACCGCTGCCACTCCAACTTCACCACCCTCCACCGCACCGGAGCTGTTCCTGCTACGCCGTCCTTCGCCGCCTCGGATATGCTTCCCCTCCGCCGACATACGGCCACGGCAACACGGTCAACAATTTGGCCATGGGTTCGTCCAAGCCTGCACCCTCCAGAACATCGGTTTCCCAGGTAAAAAGAAGAAGATCGGCGTGACATGTGTAGGTGACCACACCGGCAACCGAAGAAGGTACTCCTCTTCCCTTATTCATGCAAATCTTACGTCTCTGCTTGCATGGTATTCATCTCACAGAAGACACTAGTTGACCGCTTCTTCTTGATACTAGATGTTCCTAGTAACTCGCGATGCACAAGGTTTCTCCTCATATACTATTTCACCTTAGCTAGAGGTCCGTCACCCCCCTAAATTTCAATTTCTGGCCAGTTGATTCCCAATTAACGGAAGCATTCCCCAGCGTAACAGGCGCTAGTACGACTATTACATCGGGGAAGCAGCGCCTTGGTGTTTATCTTAGGGGCGTGTGCGGCCTAGAGCTACTGGCGCCCGATCTGGAGGTCGGCTGGGATTAAATGGCTGGCCTAGGGGTGCTGCCAAGCACGGCGGTGGTGTGAGGTCGATGGGAGGGCGGGCGGCGGAGGCAGGGGTCTGGGCTGGTGGTCGCTCGCGGTTCGAGAAAGATCGTCAACAGTGACTGGCGGGAGGTAGACGAAGGCCATCTACCCGTTCCTTATAGATCGGACTGTTCATTAAAAAAATCGACTGACCTATTTTTTTTAGTCGATTGTTATCTTAGATATGAGCACATGTGGTGGTGTGTCGGAGGAGTACCTGCATTTCCTGTGCTCATATATTACAAAATCATACGGAGTAGAATCTAATTTTGTTTACCATGCAATGTTGTAGAGTTATCATATGTCTCCTGTCATTTATTTTTCAGCCACCTGCTATCTGCTACTTTTACAGTGCACCAGTTCTGCACACACTTCACCCATACTCTCACTATTGTGTTTTTATGCAAAGGTATTTCAGAGTCTGTCGAAAGAGAAGCAAAAAAGAAAAGAGACAAGTCGTGCCAGCTTTCTACGCGGATAGGCACGACACGTTACAGCGTTATAAAGGGTGCACTGTCAGCAGATGGAGACGGTAAACATAGCTCTGGAGTTGATGACCTCGCTCGCAATGAACCACCACCCCAGGTGCTTGCTTTAACTTCACGGTGTCATATGTGGTTGCATGTTCCATATGGTGTCTAGCTTGTATTCGAAAGGCCGAAGTCAGTCTTTATTAAGATAAGGAAAGATATTTTTCACATGAACCACCATCCTGTGAGCACGAGAAGACAAAT
This sequence comes from Triticum dicoccoides, assembly GCF_002162155.2. Classification (NCBI taxonomy): domain Eukaryota; kingdom Viridiplantae; phylum Streptophyta; class Magnoliopsida; order Poales; family Poaceae; genus Triticum; species Triticum dicoccoides. The sequence goes on from NC_041387.1 coordinate 377,935,269, forward strand.
AGCTAGTCAGGGTATTGGCCGAGCCAGTGACAAGCCCAGCAAAGACAGGCATCACCTGGAAGCCAACTAAAAACCCGCGATGGTGGCGAAGCATCCCGCCTCCCAATAGGCTCTCTGGTCCTAGATGATCATTTTCACCACTCCAGCCGGATGTCTAGCTTGTATTGCTTCCAATTTGGTTAAATTGCATCTGCTTAGCTTACACATTATACCTTTGAATATGACATGCCTTTCTGTTTTTGGTACATACTAGAATATCTGTGTATTAACCATGTTCTTACATCAAACTAATGTTCTTGTGTATCCCTCATCAATCACTTATGACGAGACAGGCAGGCAAGGGGACTACTCCTCATTTAAAGAATGCAGTGTCAGCCTCCCGACATGATTCTCAAGAAACAGAAATGCTAGATGAAGATAGTGAACGTAGCTCTGTAGTTGATTACAACACTTCCCCTACACTAGCATCGCAGGTGCTTGCTCTAACTTGTCAGCGTAATATGTGGTTGCATGTTGCATATGGTGTCTAGATTGTAATTCTTCCAATCTGGTTAAACTACATGTGCTAGTCTACTTAGCTTCTAGTACATTATACATGTTAATGTGACATGCCTTCCTGTATTTAGTACATAGTACATCTGTCTATTAAGCATGTCCTTACATAAAACTATTTTTTTTGTATCCTGCATCAACCAATATGACGAGACACCTTTAGTATATGCAGTGCGATATTAGTTGCATCTTTCATATGATTTATAGCATGTGCTGCTTCTAATTTATTGAAATTCCATTTATGATGGGACGCTTTTAACTTGGCAGAGTCATATTGGTTGAATCTTTCATGTGGTGTCTAGCTTGCATTGCTTCTTATTTGCTGGAATGGTTTCTGCTTAGTTTACACAAACAGTTGTGAACATGCCATGACGTCCTGTTTTTCGTACATATTCCATCGTGGTATCATGTGTTTGCCTTACATCAAAGTAGTGATTGTTGGTATCATGCATGAATGAGTTCTGAAGAGAGAATTTTATTGCTTTTTCTTGTCGGTTTTACTTGACAGTTCAAAATCAATAAAGCGGAAGGAAGTTAGCAAGGCAGCGGATAAAGGTGCTCCTTCCAAACGGAGGGCCTCTACAGTTTCTAATTCTCCACACCTCCAAGATGATTTCCAAGACAACACATGCATAGACACTCAACAAAGCTGTGTTTATGTTGAGCACGTCTCCCCTAGTGCAGCATCACTGGTGCTCCCTATAACTTGGCACTGTTATATGTGGTTGCATGTTATGTGTGATGTCTAGCTTGTATTGCTTCTAATTTTGTTGAATTCCATCTGCTTACTTTACACATTATACTTGAATAAGACACGTGTTCCTGTTTCTAGAACATACAATATCTGTCTATCACACCATGTTCTTACATCAAATTACTACTGTTGTGTAACCTGCAACAATCACTTATCATAAGACACGTTTGACTTCGGAGTGTGATATAGGTTACATCTAACATTCTTTTCTAGCTTGTACTACTAATTTGTTGAAATGGCACTTATGACGAGACAGTTTTAACTTGGTAGAGTGATATTCGTTGCATCTTTCATATGGTGTCTAGCTTTCATTGCTTCTAATTTGTTGAAATGCCTTCTCCTTAGTTTACACATCATAATCTGTGAATATGCAATGGCACTAATGACGAGAGACCTCTAACATGGTAGTGTGATGTTGTTTGCATCTTGCATATGATTTATTTCTTGTATTGCTTCGCATTTGTTTAAACGCCATTTATGATGAAACACTGTTAACTTGGCAGAGCGATATTTGTAGCATCTTTCATATGGTGTCTACCTTCCATTGCATTGCTTCTAATTTGGTAAAATGTCTTCTTCTTAGTTTACACATCATAGTTCTGGTTATCTCTTCCGTCCTGTTTTTCGTACATATTACATCCTCCTATCATGTGGTTGTCTAACATCAAAGTTCTGTTCGTCTACATCACGCATCAATTTGTTCTGAAGAACTAAATTGTTATTCATTTTTCTTGTCGGCTTGACTTAACATGGCACAGAGAAAGAGGAAGAAACACAGAATGGCAGGGAATGAGAAGCGGATGAATCATACAGATTCTGCTGGTACTGATGGTGCAATAGAAGGTCAAAGTCCAGAAGAAAATTCTACAAACACCGCATCCCATATGAAACAAATAGCTGCCACCAAACAAGCAGAGACAGCCCTAGTTCTTGCAACACCTACCATAGTACTACCAGCTGCACGAGTTACTCGTGCGTCAACTGAGCTAGCAGCACGTTTCCAAGCTCCCTTGCCACCTGACACTACTTCCCAAGCACTCTTGACACAAGACGAGTTGGCAATATCAGATGAACCTTGTGAGCTTCAACAGCAAGAAGGTAGTTGCTGGAGTCAAGTTACAGTTGCATGCTTCTTTATATGTAGTCTCACAGTTTGATGTACACTAACACTTCCTATGTTTCTTGTTGGAATAGCACCTAGGCGCAAAAGGAAACAAACATCAGGGATAATGCTCGAGAATGGAGATCCGTTTTGAGGCAGGTTTAAAAAGGCCACGTGATGCTACAGAGTCAGCCAAGTTAGTATCAGAGGCAGCGGTTGCCGTTAGGTGTCATGTACGTATCCTCCCAACATGGATTCAGTACAAGAATGACAAAGACGAAACCCAGTTAAACACCTTACTCGACCATTTATCTGTAAGTATGGTTATGTATGGAAACTAATAATATCATCTTGCTCTATCCCATACTTTCTAGGTTGCTGATAATGAGACTCCCATAATTTTCAACAGATGAGGTTCAAGTTGGATAGCCAAGATGATGCAACCAGACAAGCTTGCACCCATGTTTTCAAGTCTGCTCTACGACAGTATCGGTATAACTTGAGGAAAACTAACTTTGAAGGCAAGGCTAACAGTGAACTTTCCCAAACATCTCCAGTGGAAAATATATCGAATGAAGACTGGAGGGGCCTTGTTAAACACTGGTCTGATCGGAAGTATCAGGTACATTATATATATGTGATCAGATCACATGTTGAAGTCCTATTTACGCATGTGCCACACAAATCTATCTTCTTGTAGGTGAACTGTTCAAAGAACAAGGCCAACCGTACGAAAGTGAAATTCCAACAGACGACAGGATCTCATAGCTATATTGCACACTCCGATGCTCTTGTAATTAGCTGCTGTTTCACTCTTTTCGTTGTACCATATTATCAGATCTATATTGACTTGTTCGAAATGCAGAGGAAAGCCTGCGAGGACCAAAAAGTACCTGAACCAAATGTTGTGGAAATTTTCAAGGACTGTCACACCAGCAAGAAGAAGGGCATGACTACACCAGTCAAAGCCGCTATTGTAAGTCCTTAATCCTCATGCCTTTTAACTACTACTTACTCTGACTTGTGCCTTGAACTGCATGGTTTGCAGCCAATGTCTATTACTCTTTTCAATTTTATACACAATTGTCTTAGCGTATCATTGTACCTTACAAGGTTTAAAAGAGAGGAGTGATGTTCCTTTGATCTTGACCCGTAATCTAGTTCCGTGCTGGACTTGCCCACACAACATTACAATTGTCTGTTTGTCTGTTCTCAGTTGTTTTGTGATATGAATGATGTCATACTATGCTTACCGTATTATAAAGTTTGTCTCTTTATCCTTAGCCCTCAATACAATGTGAAAAAATAGACAATACATTAGCAATGGTACATGCTCATATGTTTGGAACCTGGTTTTATTATGTACTTTGCAATAAAATACAACTAATATTTTACATGGGTTCACCAGAATAATTTCTGTATATAGACCAAAGCTATTTTGTTTGGTTTTGCTGCCTCCTTAATAGCTTCTGTTCTGGTACTACTAATGTAAAACCTCAAATTTTCAGCAAGCTATGGAAAAAATGGTGGAACCGCCACCTTCTGAAGGTGGCGAGGCAACTATAATCGCAATGGCAGCTCTTGCTGCAGTGGGTCAGTACCTATCCACTAACAGTGCCAAAAGCACGTTCATGCGTAATACTGGGTTGGTTGTTAAGGCAATATCGTCCAAACTGCCTCATGATCAAGATATGCAAGCTCAAAGCAATGTTGTATCTCCGCTCCAGACACAAGTCCATTCCCTAACAGAGGCCCTTTGTGAAACAAGGAGAAACATTGCTCAATGTCGTCAAGATATGCATGGTTTTGAAACCATACTATTAGACATTTGCTATGTTGTTCAGGAGCCTAGGGGAAATGAAGGCGAGGGTTATGGTGCTCCATCGGACAATACAACATGAAAACATAATAGTCAGGTCAAATGAACTGAGCTTCTGAACTTCTGGTGGTGCATTTATCTGCTAGATTGTTAAGTTTTATATCAACCTTCCTTTTGTTATATAGTTGTAATTTGTTTTGATGCGATACAAAATTTATTCTCAATGTGCAGCCACCAGCTGAAGAAAACTGCAAGCCATTTTTGTATAGTGTAGGTGTTCCCTATATTTGCACTGGTGGCGATCTTTGATGCCGAGTGGATGTAATCTGTGCAATCGCCTTAATAGCCTAGCGTTAGTTTCGGCCTTATTTATTTCCTAGTCTTCTTTTTCCCTGGTTTGCTAGTGGCCGCTGTCGGTGTCAAAACCGGCGGATCTCGGGTAGGGGGTCCCGATCTGTGCGTCAATGCTGATGGTAACAAGAAGTAAGGGACGCAGATGTTTACCCAGGTTCGGGCCCTCTCGATGGAGGTAAAACCCTACTTCCTGCTTGATTAATATTGATGATATGGGTAGTACAAGAGTAGATCTACCACGAGATCGTAGAGGCTAAACCCTAGGAGCTAGCCTATGATGGTATGATTGTAATTGTGATCAGCCTTCTAAGGACCAACCTCTCTGGTTTATATAGACACTGGAGAGGGCTAGGGTTTACATGGAGTCGGTTACAAGGAAGGAAATATAATATCCGGATTGCCAAGCTTGCCTTCCACGCCAAGGAAAGTCCCATCCGGACATGGGCCGAAGTCTTGAGTCTTGTATCTTCACGCTTCAATAATCCGGACGTTGTACATAGTCCGGCTGTCCGGACACACCCTAATCCAGGACTCCCTCAGTAGCCCCTGAACCAGGCTTCAATGACGATGAGTCCGGCCCGCAGTATTGTCTTTGGCATTGCAAGGTGGGTTCCTTCTCCGAATACTCCAAAGCAATTATTGAACACTCAAATCGTGTCTGGATCTGAAAAATGATCTTCGCATACCACTGTAGAGAAAATGATATTTCACAAATGCAATCTGCTGACAACTTTTTCTGATGACGTGATATGTTATTATGATCGGATCCATGATTCGAACCGTTTCCACACAACCAGCTACAACGCATATTACAAGGCGGTTTCTGTGACACGTCTTGTCAAAGCAGAGATCGTGTCCCCTTATTACAGGATTCTCATCAATACGGGTATGGGTAATATCACCACGCCATTAATTGTGGCGCTTGGGAAACAAGCAATTCCCAGCGGGCAAGTGGGGAGGCGCACCGCTTCTGGTGCCTCTATGAAGGGATAAGATTCCCCCATTTTCACCCACGCCTTCTTCCTCCTTCGCCCACTCTTGCCCCCTCGAGCTCTAGCGCCCAAGCCCAAGTCTTCCCCGCACAGCTAAACATGTCTGGAGCAGGAGGCAAGTGGGTGGCTTCCACCGTCAAGGAGAAGCACATCGCAAATCTTCGGGCGACCGGATAGTTGGCCGCGGACATAGCGCACCGTCTACCGGACACCGGGCTGGTCATTCCGACCATAGGACCCCACGAGAGGGTCGTATTCGTCACCCACTTCATCCGTGGACTGGGATTTCCACTCCATCCCTTCGTCCGCGAGCTTATGTTCTACTACGGGCTAGATTTCCATGATCTAGCCCCAAATTTCGTCCTCAACATCTCGGTGTTCATCGTCGTGTGCGAGGCCTTCCTCCGCATCCGGCCTCACTTCGGCCTATGGCTGCAAACTTTCTGCGTGAAGCCGAAGGTGGTAAGCGGCCAACAGGCGGAGTGCGGAGGGGCCATGGTGGGTAGAATGCCCAACGTCACATGGCTCGACGGCTCCTTTGCGGAGACCATAAAAGGATGGCAATCGGGGTGGTTCTACATCACCGAGCCGCACGGTGCCAACTGGGCAGCGGCCCCCGAGTTCTGATCCGGAGCCCCCATGCGGCTCACCTCTTGGGAGAAGAAGGGCCTGTCCTGGGGAGATTCCACGGAGCTGGCCGGACTCCAAACATGCGTCAAAAGCATGAAGGACGAGAACATCAAGCTTGTCAACGTGATCCAGGTCATGCTCGTTCGCCAAATCCTGCCCTGCCAGAGGCGGGCAGTCAATCTATGGGAGTTCGTCCCAACCGAGCACCGGACGCTCCAGAGGCTCTACGACATGACACACAAAGCCGAATGGAAGGTGTTGCTCAAGGCCTCCGAAGTACCTCCTCCAACTTCCGAGGACCGCAGGCTTCACGCCGTGCGGGCTCCTAGGCCGCTGAGTTCTTAGACTCACACCGGACCGAGTTCTTCCTGATATATTCGTGGGAGTGCCTTAATTAGTTGTGCATATTTGCTTCAGGATTACGTGGAGACAGCGGAGCAGGTTTACTGCCCGGCTCCGCTGCCAGAAGACCCAGCAGATGCTCTCCTGACGGAGATGCTGGTCCTGGCGCCGTACAAGGTGCCGGAGAAGAAGGCTGAGAAGAAGGCCCCGGGGATCCGAAAGGGTCTCTAGCGTAAGGTTTTGCCGGAAGCCTTGTCCGAAGACGACGAGGCTGACTCCTCCCACGAAGGGGAGGAGGAAGAAGAAGAAAACGCCCCATCCGGAAAGGATGAGGGGTCCGGTGAGGCAGACCAGGGGGCCGGAAAAGGCCCCCGGCGCAAGGCCATCATATCCCTGTCCTCGGATGACGACGAGTCAGATTCCTCATGCGGAGGCGGGGGAATCAAGAAGAAATTCCACCTCCCCGCACTGGGGAGGGGAAGAAAAGAAAAGCCGCCCCGGAGGGGGAGGTTGGGGCATCCAAGAAGGGGAAGGTGCCCAGGGGGAAGCCCCTAGTGCGAATTCACTTCCAAACAAATGATTTCACTTCATAGTTTTTGCATTTTATAATGCCGAACAAATGTGCAGTCCGGCCAGGGATCTCCCCGAAGTGTCTTCCTCCGGGTCCCAGAGTGATTCGGAGATCAATTCACTTCCGACGGCCACTACTCCTCAACACGTGGATGACATGGAGGTGTTCTCCCGAAGGCTCCCAGAGCGGGGGGAGGTGACTCTGGAGAGCCCCAAGGCGGGGTCCCAGACGTCGGACACGCGGGGTTCAAGATCCCCGCGGATCGTGTCGATGAGGGCCTTGGCCTGCCAAGCTCTGAGCCGAACACAATTCCAGAACCTTCGATGGTTCCGAACTCAAGCGGGCGACCCCTTGCTGGGGAGGGCGAGCCGTCTGTGTCGCGGACTTCCGTTGCGCATGAGCCGCCGGTCGGTCTGCTGGAAGCGCTTCCCTGGATGAAGGGCACCGTACTCTTATGAGTACAGTGATTCGGAAGGTTTCGTCCGCCAAGAGCGGACTAACCGAAGCTTGCACGAGCCTCCTAACAGGCTTCGAGGTAAGTAATAAATATGTGCAAAATTACCACCCAATAGGTAGTAGCCCCTGATACTCTGTTTGGTGTTCGGAAAGAAAAGCCGAGCAGAGGGTCAATTATAATCCGCAGGAGTCTAATCATAAGTATTATTGTGAATAAGTAGGCTGTGCTGCTTGCTGCCGAGGTTACCACACTGAAGCGGGACCTAGAGCAGGCGCAGGGAGAGCTCGACCTCGCGAAGAGGCAGCTCGAAGAGAACAAGGGTAAGTAATTCGCGCTCTTATATACTTAAGGATAGGCAGAATTGGTGGGTCTAACACCTAAGTGTCGTGACCGTGTAACAGGGGCCACCACCGAAGTTGTGTCCCTGAAGAAGGCGCTGTCGGAGGCCGAAGACAAGGCGGCCTTAGAGTGTAAGGAGCACGAAAAGCAAAGTGCTAGGGTAGGTGAGGTACAGCAAGAGTTCCAGGACCTCTGCAAGAAATGTGAGTCTGTGGAGCATGATCTGAAGGCGAAAGAGGCCGAGCTTGCGAAGGCCCTTACGAATTTAAAAGACGCCAAGGCCGAAGCCAAGAAAGCACAGCAGGAGATCCAGGAGGCCAAGAAGATAGCAGCGGGTAAGAAGTTCTTTATGCAAAGCAAACATGTGGAGGAGGCGTTTCTTTTACTTACTCGAATTCGGAGCTCTCCAAGGGCATTCATAGATCTGCCATGCAGCGCATCAGACGCTGTGGAGTTCTACCGTGCCCAGGAGGAGAACTCAACGGAGAAGCTGTTCTGGTCCCAGTATGCTGGGGCCGAACACCCGATGCCTCTGAGTGACCAACTGAAGCAGTTGGTCGAGCTCCACAGGGCGGCCGAACTAGCTATGAAAGGTTTCATAGTCCGGATGTGGCCTGGTTTGCGCATGCCCAGTAGCTACTTTGGCCTGATCAAGCGGATGGTGGATGCCTGCCCGCGGCTTGAGGTGATCAAGTGATCCGTGTGCATCGAGGGTGCCCGCCGGGCCTTTGCCCGCGTGAAGGTGCATTGGGGCAAGATGGATGCGGAGAAGCTGGTCAAGGACGGGCCGCCGGAGGGCAAGGCGCATCGCCATCCTGAGTTGTACTATGATGGCGTTATGAACGGTGCTCGTCTCATGGCTGACAAATGTACCAAGGACACCATTTTTGAATCAATTCACTTCTGTCATGTTTGTATTTTAAGGACGAAGTTACTTGCGCTATGTAGTGCTTTTGTTATTTAAAATATTACCTTCTGTGTGGCTGTTTATAAAATCCTGAAAGTAGGCCAGTCGTCGGCTTCCGCCCCCACGTGACTAGCACTGGGCTGTTCGTGGAAAACCCGGTCACTCTTTACCCAAATGTTTGGTCCCTTAAGGAGGTGTCCAGCACAGCAAACGAGGCAATCGGACTATGCGGCTTTATAACTTTCACTTAGCCATAGAAGTATATAATTTTAAATTTCGCGAAGCTCCTCGAATCCGGAAGGCTGAATTGGGGCGCTATATATGCCTTGATCGGACAAAGCCGATTTATCACCTAAAGCGGATTTTTTAAGGATTTTAGTACCTCTCCAACAGCGACCAGCTCTCGCCACATCATGTCGGTCAGTTTTCGGCTTTCTCTACTGAGGTGCTCATCCAGAAGAACCGGGACACAATCGCAGTAGTTCTCCCTACGCTACCTTAGCCGATATAACAGAACGTAAGCCACCAAAACAAGGGAGCCGGGCTATCCCAACTGTAGACCCAAGACATGATTCGTAGCTGATGCATATAGTGCTATAAGTTCGGGGTGCCGCACTATTGAAAGTGTTCGGACTTTTAGTTGCCATATTACGGGGCGCCATGAGAAGCCCCTGGCAAACTGACCGTACCAAGGTGTACGGATGCAAAACCAAATAAACATTTATAGGAGAGAAAATGCTCCAATAAGAATAATAAGCTGACGTTATATATAGTCTCCCATTGACGAAAAATACGTTTAAGCGTATGTTTACAATGGATTCATTAAGCAGAGATAAATATGACTATTTGACATGTCCTATCCAGGGGTAGGCTGTGTACAGGTAGATAAAGCAGGTATAATGATCGCAAATAGATTCCACCTGGGTTTTCTTCTATTCTGCACGTCTGTTGCCTCCTCGGATGTCTCTCCCCTATGAGTCCGGCAATTCGGCTTTTCTGAGGATGCTGCACTAGCGCGGTGTCCTGAAAGGTAAGAGGGAAATAGTATGAAGGTATTTGGCGGTTACCCGCATTATCGACTGAGTCGTTGATGCGCCTCCGCCTATGCCCATGGTATCTTGAGTGCGTAATTGTGTACGCGCGACACAAATGCTGCTTTGGAGGGGCTTGAGCGGAGGCCGGACTGCTAATCATGATCTTGGTTTTCCTGATGATCCTGTTGCGGGGTGCTCCGGACTCGCTTGACAGTGCTCGAAGTTGTCGCCGGATTGGTGTGTCGGAGTAGGACGCATTGTACTTCTGCCACGAGGGCTGCCGTATGCTCTTCTGCTTGAAGGGAGTGGCCCATATTTCCATTGATAGTGATGACCCCGCGTGGTCCTGGCATCTTGAGCTTGAGATATGCATAATGTGGTACCGCATTGAATCTAGTGAATGCGGTTCCTCCGACCAGTGCGTGGTAACCAGTGCGAAAAGGGACGATACCAAAGATTAACTCTTTGCTCCGGAAGTTATCCGGGGATCCGAAGACCACTTCCAATGTTATAGAGCCCGTATAGCGGGCCTCTACTCTGGGAATTACACCTTTAAAGGTTGTTTTGGTGGGCTTGATCCTTGAAGGATCAATGCCCATCTTGCACACTGTGTCCTGATAAAGAAGGTTCAGGCTACTACCGCCGTCCATAAGGACATGCGTGAGGTGGAATCCGTCGATGATTGGGTCTAAGACCAGTGCGGCTGAGCCGCCATGATGGATGCTAGTGGGATGATCGGACAGGCTGACCATGGGTTGAATTTGGGGGCGACTGGCTCCATCGCATAGACGTCCTATAGTGCTCGCTTCCGTTCCCGTTTGGGGATGTGAGTGGCGTAGATCATATTGACCGTTTTCACCTGGGGGGAATTTCTTTTGTCCCCCCGTATTCGGACGTCGGGGCTCATTGCCATCGTCGCTGTGCAGCCCCTTGTCTTTGTTTTTGGCGTTTATCTTGCCGGCCTGTTTGAACACCCAACAGTCTCTATTGGTGTGGTTGGTTGGTTTGTCCGGTGTGCCATGACTTTGGCACGAGCGCTCTAGTATGCGGTCAAGGCTGGACGGTCCCTGATTATTTCTTTTGAACGGCTTTTTCCGCTGTCCGGACTTAGATCCGCTAAATCCGGCGTTGACTGCCATGTCTTCAGTGTTGTCGCCGTTGTTCCGTCTCTTATGTCTGTTGCGCCGTGGCTTGCCGTTAGCATCGCGGCCGTCCGAAGCGCCAGAATGTGGCATGGTGCCGCTGCGAGCCAACCAGCTATCCTCACCCGCACAAAAACGGGTCATTAGGGTTGTGAGAGCTGCCATAGACTTGGGTTTTTCCTGGCCGAGGTGTCGAGCGAGCCATCGTCACGGATATTATGCTTAAAAGCCGCCAGGGCTTCGGCATCCGGACAGTCGACTATTTGGTTCTTTTTAGTGAGGAACCGAGTCCAGAATTTCCGGGCTGACTCTCCGTGCTGTTGAGTAATGTGGCTCAGGTCATCAGCATCCGGTGGTCGCACATATGTGCCCTGGAAGTTATCAAGGAATGCGTCTTCCAGGTTTTCCCAACTGCCAATGGAATTTGCTGGCAGGCTGTTTAACCAGTGTCGGGCTGGTCTTTTGAGCTTAAGGGGGAGATACTTGATGGCGTGTAGATCATCTCCGCGGGCCATGTGAATGTGGAGAAGGAAATCTTTGATCCATACTGCAGGGTCTATTGTGCCATCGTATGATTCGATGTTTACGGGTTTGAATCCTTCTGGGAATTCATGATCCATCACTTCGTCAGCGAAGCAGAGGGGGTGTGCGGCACTCTGTGCCGGGCTATGTGGCTACGCAGGTCGGATTGGTCTGGGTTGCTATGTTCGGCCCGGCCGGACTTGTTGATGATGTATCCTGCGCGACGGTCATCGTCGCGCGCTGGGGCACGCCCCCTCGATCCGTAGATCGATCTTGGTTGTCCTGCTTTATTTTCCAGAATATCTTGCAGGTCGTGCATGTTGCCCTGAGCTGTAGTGTATCGGCGTGGGGGTGCAGGCTGGTATCCGGGCTGGTATCCCATTTTATCCCGGCCACGGGGTGGCCGATCAACTGTTTGGCATTCGAGTCCATATTCCTCGGCTGCCAGGACTTCAGTCCATCTATTTGTGAGCAGGTCTTGATCAACTTGGAGTTGCTGCTGCTTCTTCTTCAGGCTCCTTGCAGTGGCTATAAGCCTATGCTTGAAGCGCTCCTGCTCCACGGGATCCTCAGGCACGCCTAATTCGTTGTCCCCGAGGCTGATCTCGTCTTCGGAGGGGGGCATGTAGTTGTCCTCCTCCGGGTATGCATATGTCGCCTCTTCTTCTGGGCTGACCTGCTCATCTTCCTGTTCGGCCTGCTCGAAGGCGGGCAGGTCAGGGTCATATTCTTCTCCGGCGCCATCCGGATTATTTTCGTCTCCAGGGCCGGTGTTGCTGTGGCGGGGCTTGGAGCGGCGCCGACGATGCCCATTCTTTGATTTTCTTCCCGAGGGGTTGTCCTCCATTGCCTCGTCACCATTAGTTTCCTTCAGAGTGTCCACCATATATATATCATATGAGGAGGTGGCCGTCCACCGCCCGGTGAGCGGAGTCTCCTGTAATTCTCCTACATCGTCGTCCATACCGTCGATGTCTTCAGAGTCGAAGTCAAGCACGTCGGTTAGATCATCGGTCGTGGCAATGAAGTGGGTGGTGGGTGGGCAACGAATTCTGTCGTCGTCTGCTTCCCACTCGCGCCGGACATAGTTCGGCCCGGAGTCTCCTGACAAGGAGAGAGACTTCAATAAGTCCAGCATGTCGCCGAAGGGCGAGTGCTGAAAGACGTCCGCCGCGGTGAACTCCATCACCGGAGCCCAACCAGGATCGACGGCCTTGGGGGCACGCGGACTGGAACGTGCATCCAGATATGAATCCGTGGGTTCGGAGTCACAGGCTCCCTCAGAGGTGAGACATGTGTCCGGCACCATCACCGATGAGGGAACGGCCTGCGGGGCGGGGTCCAGCCCTCTGTCCTTCGGCGAAGCAACCTACCCCGGATTAAGATCCGAGGCCTCTGCCGGGGTGATATCCCGAGCAACGTCCGACAACAGGTCTAAGTCGTGCTCATCGTGACTGTTCGGCGCTTCTGGCGCTGGCCTGAATCCGTCGAAGATCAAGTCTCTGCGGATATCCGCTGTGTAGTTCAGGTTTTCGAACCTGATTTGATGGCCGGGGGCATAGCTATCGATCTGCTCCAGGCGGCCAAGCGAATTGCCCCGCAGCACGAAGCCACCGAACACGAAGATCTGTCCGGGGAGGAAAGTCTCACCTTGGACAGCGTCGTTGATGACGATTGAAGGAGCCATCGAGCCTGACAGCGCCGACGCAGAGGAACTCTCAATGAAAGCACCAATGTCGGTGTCAAAACCGGCGGATCTCGGGTAGGGGGTCCCGATCTGTGCGTCAAGGCTGATGGTAACAAGAAGTAAGGGACACAGATGTTTACCCAGGTTCGGGCCCTCTCGATGGAGGTAAAACCCTACTTCCTGCTTGATTAATATTGATAATATGGGTAGTACAAGAGTAGATCTACCACGAGATCGTAGAGGCTAAACCCTAGGAGCTAGCCTATGATGGTATGATCGTAATTGTGATCGGCCTTCTAAGGACCAACCTCTCCGGTTTATATAGACACCGGAGAGGGCTAGGGTTTACATGGAGTCGGTTACAAGGAACGAAATATAATATCCATATTGCCAAGCTTGCCTTCCACGCCAAGGAAAGTCCCATCCGGACGCGGGTCGAAGTCTTGAGTCTTGTATCTTCACGCTTCAATAATCCGGACGTTGTACATAGTCCGGCTGTCTGGACACCCCCTAATCCAGGACTCCCTCAGCCGCAACTACCATGGGCCATATACGGGACGTAGGATCCATGGGTCTCCTACGGGCCGTCGATAAATGGGCCTGTAATCGGTGGGCATTGCGTCGTTGATAAATGGGCCTATAATCGGTGGGCCTCGGGTCGTCGGATAAATGGGTCTACATGGGCCGTAATCGGGCGTAATTGGTATCGGCCCAACACGGTAACGGGTCGTTAACAGGCTGTAAGACTGCAAAGTCTTAATTCTATCACAGGCATAGCAGGTCGTTAATGGGCCAGAATATAGGACGGGCTGGAAACGGCGCAATGGGTTAACAGGCCAAAAACGGGCCGACTCTTGCCATGGGCCGAATTTGGCCCATTAGGGTAACAGGCCAATAAGGGGCCGACTCTTGCCATGGGCTGAATTTGCCCATTTTGGGGAACATGTCAGTAATGGGCCGACTCTTGCCATGTGCCGAGTTTGGCCCATTAGGGGAACAGGCCAGTAACGGGCCGGAAGTAATCGAGGGCCAAAAAGGAGCCCAAGAACGTATGGGCCGTCAATAGGCCGAAAGCTAACACGGGCTAGGAACAGCCCATGTAAGTCACGGGCCATTAACGGGTACAAAGAAAATTACTGTTCATTATGGGCTAGAGTCACCGTGGGCCTGTAAAGGGCCGAAAGATACGAAGGCCTCATATGGGCCGAAAGACGTCGTGGGCCATACATGGGCCGAAAGTGAAATGGGTTGGTGTGATTTTTGACGGCCCACATGACGTTGTTGGGCCGATTTCCTTTAGGGCCTCACGGGCCGTGAGTTAACGGGCCATAAAATGGGCTATTTGCGAAGAGATTGTTAACAGGCTTTTCATGGGCCAGCACATTAACTTTTGACCAAGTCAAACGGGCCGGCTTTGCAAGCTAAATGGGCCAGTGGTGGGCCGTGGCACGTGTCGACATATCATAGGCGCCTACCTGACCCAGTGACGAGCTGACACATGTTTCGTCTGGCCAATAAGAATTTTACACGTGGAAATTTCCCATTGGTCGGGGCTGTTAACGGGTTATCGGATCCAAATCCCGTCCCGATAGCGTAACGGTGTTCCGTTACGGTGGATGCCACATGTCGATCACCCTTGATGAAAGCACTTCTGTGACGCGCGATTTATCGTCATGGAAGTGGACACTTCCGTGATGATAATTTTGGTAATGTCATGGAACACTTCTACGACAGCACAGGTATGACTATCTCGATTCTATCATAAAATCGTCATGGATGTACATGCATGACAAAAAACGCGACCTACTGTGACAAACACGTATCATCATGGAAGTGTATTTTTTTGTAGTGATAGCTCCACCGCACAGCAACGCAAGTCACTTATCAGTGCGGTGTCGAGCCCCCAAGTGATTAAGTGGCTATTAATTGGCACGTGGCCACCATTTGGAAGAGAGATTCCCTCTGTATGACACTCGTCCAGAGGTGTGTCATCTAGACAGACAAGAAGTTGGTTGAGCGGCGGGACAGGTTTGTCGGGCTGCATCCTCAGCGTGACACCTAGCAGTGCATTTAATTCACTTTGGCTTAACTGCCAGAGTTAGGTATGATAGCACTGTTGGCTATCTAATCAGTAGGTAATGACTGATTTGCCACTCTGGTAACTCCTTAGCCTATAAAAGGAGGGCCATGGCAACCTAAAATAGGATTCGGACCCTTGTACACTCTTACGCGTGTAGCTGCTCTCCCCGAGGCAACCTTGCCAGGATTTAGCGTTGCGTGTTCATCACGGTTCTCCATCCAATCCACCAAAGCAGGAGTAGGGTTTCATGCTTCGCAGCGGCCCGAACCAGGGTGAAAGCGACCCGGGTCACCACTATCGTCTTGTTTCGTGGTCTCCACTCTTTGTGCAATGCGCCCTTCCCCCTTGCCGAACCACAAGGGGATAATGGCCCCATAGGTGATCGTGTTCTGCCATGACATCTTTGGCGCGCCAGGTAGGGGGGTTGCACTTGCACGACCTGAGGTTGTAAGCAGCGCGTCAATCCTCATCATCTTCTTCTTCATTGGTAGCTTCATCATCCATGGCGCCGAAGAAAAAGTCCGGCGCAACAGCTCACCCTTCCACCTCGAAGGTCCCCTCGCATGCAGCCACCGATACCGTGGGGGCTACGGTGGCGTCGGGGGACAGGGACGCCGCGGGGAACATGACCGGTGTAGGCGGCACTGTAATCGTTCTCCTGCGGCCGAAGCAGGAGAGGAAGACGTCAGAGGAGGGCTACATCAGCAGCGTCCCGATAGCCATGTTCCACAAGGTGCAGGTGCGGAGAATATTCAATCTCTGCCTCTCCACCATGCTAGAGGGCCCAGCCACAGCGATGGCACTCCTTTGGTGCAAATCGCAACCCCCTAGTTGTCCCTGCTACGGGCGCAGCTACGGGGCACGCGCCTTCCCCAAGGCGAGGTCATCAAGACAAAGTGCTGAATGGGGTCATCAATCCACATGCACATCCTTCTCATCGTCACGGCACCATGGTGACTGGCTCACAGCGACGAGAGCATGACACCACCACCACCGGCACCGTCAGAAGTCAAGCGATGTCACAATCTGCATCGTCATCCATGCCAAGCACAGCTTCGGAAGCCATGGCGCGAGCCCAGCTCCTGCTAAGATTCCCGCCGATGACTAATCAAATGGATGAGTGGAGAGCCACCATCCAAAGTTTGATTGGTTACGCTGAGGCGGGAGGATCACAACAGGCATGTCCACCACAGCACCCGCAAATAACAACAACGACCCGAGCTGCTGACCATGTTGAAGGGGCCAGTCCGATGGTGCAGTCCCCTCCACGGCAGCCAACACAGAAGCTGTAGTTGGAGCCACGCGACTAAGAGCCCGACGAGGTGTTGACGGCCTCATCTAATCCTCGGGCCCATCGAGATTAGCGACAGGTCCTGGAAGATAGGCGGATGGAAGACGCGTGCGTCACCATAGAATGGTACTGTGAAACCCACCGCCAGTCTGATAGGTGCAACGACCCTTACGTCGATGAACCCGCTCATAGTGGAGGCGGATACCTGCCTTTTGAGGTTGGGTGCCCTACCTTCACTCGCGAACTACGGCAAGTCCATTGGCCATCTGCCCATGTCTTGAAGCCAGACATACCAAAAAAGTATGATGGAATTCTGAACCAGGAAGAGTTCTTGAGCATCTTCACCATCGTCGTTCAAGCCGCCGGAGGAAGAGATCAAAATGCATTCGCCAACTACTTCCCTTTGGCACTCAAGCCGAACGTGAGGTCGTGGCTGATGCACTTGCCGGAGAATTCCATCTCGACCTGGGCTGACCTGTGCAATGAGTTTATTAGTGCCTTCACGTGTGGCCATCAAGTACCAGGTCAACCCAATGACTTGAAGCTCCTTCCACAAAAGTAATGGGAGAGTTTGCGGAAGTACATCCAGAGGTTTAGCCGGGTGCACATGAACATTCCAGATATCCACCCGGCAGCTATGATTGCAGCATTCCAGTCCAACATGCGCAACCGCAAGATATGCTCCAAGATGAACGTCTGGTTGCCAAGACTGTAAATGAGCTTTACACCTTGGCGGATAAGCGTGCCCGTACAAAGGAGGGGAGGCGGCTCCCCAGAGAAGAATATGGCGTCAAAGCCGACTCAGAAGATGACAACAATGCTGTCAACCAGAAGAAGAAGAACAACAAATGCAACAAGAAGTGTAAGGAGAAGGCAGTGCTAGCTGTCGAAGGTTCTGGCACCCCTAGTACCGGCAAGAAGGCCAAGACCGAAGCTCCCGGCAAGGAAGTTGCCGTGTGCACTGACTGCCGAGAAGCTGCAGCGGCCGAGAAGGCTGGGAAGGCTGACGGACCATACTTGAAGATCCATCGGACCAAGGGCTATGATCTCCAAGAGTGTCATCAAGTTGAGCCACTCGTCAAGAAGCAGAAAGCTTAGTACGAGAAACACAACAAGGAGAGAGTCCAAGAAGGTGTTGGCAGAAAGGGCCGAGGTGGCAGAGGAGGCCGCCCCGGCAAGGTCCCTCAGCCTCAAGGGAAACCTGCTAAAATTCGTGAGAAGAAGGAAGGTGATGACGAAAGTGATGAAGGGGATGAAGAGGAAACCAGTGAGCGAGAGTTTCAGAAAGCTACTTGCGCACTGTGCATTAACGGAGGTGCATCCTTGCACTCCTCTCACCGCCAGCTTAAATAGTGGGCATGTGAGGTCAATGTTGTGGAGCCAGTGGCATATTCCCGGAAACCACTCAAGTGGTCTCGCATGCCCATCATCTTTGACATAGAGGATCACCCTAACTGCACCACCGTGGTAGGGTGCTTGCCATTGTTGGTTTCGCCAACAATCCACAACCTCAAGGTCACAGAGATGTTGGTTGACAGCGGGGCAGGGTTGAATCTGATTTCCCCCAAGGTAATCAGCAAGCTGCAAATATCAGATGAAGAACTCAAGGTTACTGGCACGTTTCAAGGGACCAACCCCGGTAGGAGTCGTCCAAAGGTGGAGATCACGCTATCAGTGACATTTGGAGAAGAATTAAACTATCGGACCGAGAAGATTGTGTTCGACGTGGTCGACCTTCGCTTGCCATACAATGGGATACTTGGTCGGCCTGCCCTAGCAAAGTTCATTGCGGCATCCCACTATGCCTACAACACCTTGAAGATGCCAGGACCAATGGGCGTCATTTCCGTCCCGTCAGACAAGAAGGACGCAATTTTATGTGTGGATAAGATGTACCAGCATGCGGTAGCTGCCGAGGCCACAGAGGCCGCAGTCCCCGCCGAGGAAAACAAGAAAGGAAGGAAAGCTAGCAGGGATGCCGGCGAGGAACCCGGTAAGCGCACCTCTACGGAGTGTGCTGCACCTATCGATGACTTTCCAGAGAGTTCGACTAGCAATTGATCCAAGGTTGCTGCATATACTGTGAAGAGGGTCCCAGAAGGGCTGGTTGGCGCTCATGGTACGTTCACTATCAGCTTCACCCTTGACGGAAATAGGAAAGCGCACTTGTTGCCTTCCTATGGACGAATGTCGATGTGTTTGCTTGGCAACCATCCGACATCCCCAGCGTTCCCAGGGAGGTAATTGAGCACCACCTTGATGTTTGCCCTCATGCCCGGCCCGTCAAGCAGAAAGGTCAGAAAACAAGCATTTGAGTGGCAGCAGTTCATTGCTGAGGAGATCAAGAAACTTGAAGCAGCTGGTTTGGTCAGAGGAGTATTGCAGCCAACGTGGTTGGCACCATTGGTAGTGTGCAAGGAGAATGGAAAGTGGTGGCTTTGTATAGATTTCACAGATCTGAATAAAGCATGCCCGTTCCCTTTGCCGTGCATCAATCAGATCGTGGATTCCACTTCCGGGTGTGATCTGCTTTCCTTCTTGGATGCCTACTTCGGGTACCACCATATATTCATGTCCAAGGAAGACGAGGAGAAGACTGCGTTCATAACTCCATGTGGCACATACTGCTTTGTATGGATGCCCTTTGGGTTAAAGAGCGCCAGGTTCACTTTTGCGAGAGCGGTGCAAATTGGTTTTGAACCTCAGCTATAGAGGAACATTGAAGCTTACATGGATGACATAGTGGTCAAGACCAAGGACAGATCAACACTCATTCAGGATTTGGAAGAAACCTTTGCAAACCTACGCAGAATCAACTTGAAGCTGAATCCAGAGAAGTGTGTGTTTGGCGTTCCCTCTGGCAAGCTACTTGGCTTCTTTGTGTCTCACCAAGGGACAGAGGCCAACCCCGACAAGATCAAACCAATCAGACAGACTCAAGAACCTAAGACTATCAAGGACATGAGGCATTTAACTGGATGTGTTGCCGCGCTGAGTAGGTTCATTTCCAAGTCTGTCGAGCACACCCTGCCGTTCTTCAAAATTTTGAAGAAGGCAGGGCCCATGAGGTGGGCCCCAGAGGTGGAAGAAGCGCTGCAGGATTTAAAACTTATCTTTCCTCTCTTCCCACCTTGGTTGCTCCTAAACCACAAGAGTCGTTGCTGCTTTACTTAGCAGCGGCCAATCAAGTGGTTAGTGCGGCACTGGTCGCGCAGCAGGAAGTAGAAGAAGGAGCAGCCATAGCTACTGCCCTCCCCAAAGAAGGAAGTGAACCAGTCACAGCATGGTTGAGTGCAGATCAGGAGAAAGAATAGCAGGGTAGTGAAGGCAATCCCAAGACAATGCCAAAGAAGAAACTAGTGCAGCAGCCAGTCTACTTTGTTAGCTCCCTGTTGCGGGGGGCTAGATCAATGTACTCTAGGGTTCAAAAATTGATCTGCGGCCTCATTATGGCCTCAAGGAAGCTGCACCACTACTTCCAAGCCCATGAAATCACAGTTGTCACTCGTTTCCCTTTGCAACACATATTGAGGAACCCTGAGGCCACCGGCAGAATAGTTGTAAGGGCACTAGAGTAATCGAGCTTTGGACTGAAGTATGAAAGCACCTCAAGCATTCAGAGCAGAGCACTGGTGGAAATCATTGCAGAATGGACACCCACTCCAGATGAGGAAACGCTGAAAACAGTTATCCCCGGCAAGGAAGCGCCCCAAGAATGGATCATGCACTTTGATGGTGCCTTCTCATTTCAAGGTGCGGGAGCTGGCGTGCTCTTTGTTGCACCCACTGGAGAGCACCTCAAGTATGTAGTCTAGATGCACTTTCCCTGGGAGAAGGCTACCAACAACACTGCTGAGTTTGAAGGGATCCTTGCCGGGCTCAAGATTGCTATAGAGTTGGGGATTAAGAAGTTGATCATCTATGGAGATTCACAACTTGTGGTGAGGCAAGTCAACAAGAATTAGCAGAGCCCATTAATGGAGGCGTACATTGAAGAAGTGAGAAAGTTGGAGGGGCACTTTGATGGATTGCAAATAGAGCACGTGCCATGTACGGAAAATAACAGTGCTGATTATCTGTCAAAGTGTGCTCCACAAAAGCTCCCTGTGGAACCAGGAACCTTTGTCCTTCATCTGACTCAACCTTCAGTGTCTCCATTGGCGATGGCTAGGAAAAGGAGGAAGCTGGACTCCGACAAGCCCTTACCAATAGAACCTTCAGAGGTCCCCGGTGTAGAGGCTGCCTGGAACAACTCCACTTTGCTTGGTGAGCTGCACTCTTCCGTAGGACCACAGGTCTTTGCAGTCGAGGTAGGCGCTCCCATGAGTAAGGAGGTGCCATTGGTCCTGGTTGCCGAGCAACAAGCTCCAACTTGGGCACATCACATTGCCACTACCTCCAAACTAGAGAACTTACCAAAAGAGCAAGAGAAGATGAAAGAGTAGCCAAGAGGGCCAGTATGTATCAGGTTGTTGATAACATGTTATACAGAAGGAGGCCAAATGGTGTGAAATTGAAGTGCATTTGCCGGGAAGATGGGAAGGAACTGCTAGCAGAGATACACAAAGGCACGTCCGGCTCTCATATTCGATCAAGAGCCTTGGTTGGAAAAGCTTGCCGACAAGGTTACTACTGGCCCATGATCCTCCAAGATGCAACCGAGCTAGTCACCGGATGTGAAGCCTGTCAGTTCCACTCCAAGAAGATCCACCAACCTGCTTAAGCCCTCCAGACAATCCTTTTATCATGGCCATTTTAGGTCTGGGGGCTCGACATCTTGGGCCCCTTCCCCCGTGCTACACGGGGCTTTGAATTCTTGTACATCGCAATCGACAAGTTTACAAAGTGGCCGGAAGTGGAGTCTGTGAGGAAGGTGACCGCACAATCAGATATCAAGTTCTTGAAGGGATTGGTGTGTCGTTTAAGAGTACCCGCAGGGGTCATCACTGAGAACGGCACCAAATTCACAAGTTGCGCCTTCATGCAATACATTCAAACCTCGGAAGCAAGGTTTCATTCGCCTATGTTCCACATCCTAGAGGCAATGGACAAGCTGAGAGGGCGAACGTTGAAGTGCTATGAGGACTAAAGACAAGAACATTTGATAAGCTGCAAAAGTGCGGCAGATGCTGGATCGACGAGCTGCCGATGGTTCTTTGGTGCCTCCGTACGACACCAAATCGAGCTACCAGCCAGAATCCCTTCTCCCTAGTCTACGGGGCAGAAATAGTGCTCCCCACGGAACTCATATACGGGTCACCTCGAGTATTTGACTACGATGTAGTAGAACAAGGGTAGCACCGGCATGACAACACTGTGCTCCTTGAGGAGAACCGTATCCGGGCTGTTGTACGTTCTACACGCTACCAGCAAGCCCTGCGCCACTATCACAGCCATAGGGTCCATGCCCGGAGCCTCGAGGAAGGCAACCTTGTCCTTAGGCATATTTAGTCCGCCAAGGGTACCAACAAGTTGACGACAAAGTGGGAAGGCCATTACCGGGTAGTACGAGTGACCAAACCTAGCGTAGTCCGTCTGGAGACCGAAGATGGCATTCAAATGCAAAAGTCATGGAATATTGAGCATCTTCGCAAGTTCTACCCGTAAGGAGCGGCTGCCAGGCCAAGCCACAGCGGCCACCGTTTTGTACAAGCTTTGTCGATGTTGCATGTAACCCTTTGTACAAAGCCAGACACAGATCCTGAGCAATAGATAAATAAATGAAGTGTTGGCACCCTAAAAACAACATGCATGCATGATTAGCTTAGCATAAGCATACCATGATCATATAGATGAGGTCATATACTCTTATGTTTTCCTCTGCACTAACTGCAGGTTTCCTGCTGCGGACCTGGCCTTGGAAAGAAGAGATGGACAACAAGCTCACATATCGACCCTCAACAAGCCAAACAGATAAGTTTTCTTTTTATCCATACATGTCTTTGTAAGAATAAAACTTGTGCATAGAGAAACCTTGTCGCCTTAGAAACATTTGTGCTCCCATCCTTTGATCTGAATGTTGCTTCATCCAGGAAGGTTGTAGTAGCATTTGATAGCAGAGGATTGACAATGGGCCAGTTTCCTTCCATAATTTTGAGCCCGGCAGGCCAGGCCCCACAGCAACAATGGAAGGCACCGACAAGATAGCTTGACGAGGAAACTTGTTTACTTAGAAGTATAGAGGAGTTCCTCCTCTGCATGGATAGAATACATGCACATGTGCCTGACAAGGCATGTCTTTTTCATTAATATGCGGATAAGCAAGTATAAATCTTACAAAGCATGCACATGGATAAAATAGATTACATATTTAAGGCTACAGTTTGGCAAATGCCTACATATTTTAGACTGAAAAAAGATAAGTGCCCCATAATCCTTTTCTTGTCCCTCTCCTCATAGGAACTACGGTGGGAGGTGAAGAGGGAAAAGGGGCGTCTAGGCAGAAGCCTAGCCTGACCCTGTCTGTGGCTGCGAGGAGCAGCCTGACAAGATCGGGAGGGCGTAGATGAAGGTGATGGATGGGGAGAGCGACTAGGCGATGCCCTGGTCACCACCACCAGGGCCAGCAGGGGACGGTAGCATGGGCACCGGCAGGATGGACAAAGCAGGAGTCCACGTGGAAGCCTACCGGGGTCCAGCTGGAAGACTGCTGGAGGAGGCAAAGACACATCCGCACCCAACACCCCGGCATATCGCCTTGCCAGGGAGAAGGTGCAGGTGCAGATGGTGGTGCTGCCGGCTGACGGTCACGGTGCGACTGGTGCTCAGGCGGAGTCGCAGCCGTCCTCCTACCTGTCGGCTCCGTCGTCATCACCATCACTGTTCTCCTCATCGCTATCGCTCAAGGAGGAGCTTTCATCGTCGGTCAAGCTCTCCGTGCAGCACCCTAAGCAAGCACCCGAACGCCCGAAGACCTTGACGAAAAGGAGGGTGGTGTCTATTAACTTGAAGTGAAGGATGTGCCCCACCGCCAAGCTATGGGCACGAGCAAAGGTCTTCCAGCCGCGCCGAAGAAGCATGACATGAGGTGCGAAAAACTCTACGTCCGCCTGCATGCTGCCATTACAATAGCCTCTCATTTGCAGCCTCAGACCCGGCGGCTGTTCAACCTCCATCACCCTTGCGAATGGAGATGGAAGCCGAAGGCAACTACACAGGGGTCCGTGTAGTTTGACAATGAACTCCAGTGTCTGGTCCCCAACGTGGCCCTAGTTTGGACCCAGGGCAACTAGAGAGGGAGCGATCAAGACACCGCCCCTCCCTCCTCGTCCCCGAGCACTACGGCGGTCGCGTCCTTGTCCTCTACCACCTGCTCTCATACTGGGCTCCGCCCCCACGTCCTCAACGAGGGGAGGGAGGCGCTGTCATGCGGAAACCCTCGTCGCCACCGCTGGGGTGCCACAATGACCTCTCCCCCTTACCATAATGGAGAGAAGATATTAGAAGAAAGATGGAGAAGGTGGGTGTGAGGGTACACCTCGCCCACGCCCCCATTTTGTAGGCGAACGGGGCTGGGGGCTGGCCCACTCACCAAGGGGGCAGTCGCTCTGCTCTGCCAATCTGACTCCTCTGTGTCACGAACGGCGCACAGAATGAAGACTGACCCCCTGCGCCAATCCATGATGCCAGGCTTTCTGGTATGGCAATCATTCCCGTGCCCTCCCCGTCTTCCACCAACCCTACGCCATGCATGCAGCATACATGGAAGAAATGCCAGGAGCAGGGAAACTAGTGTAATGGCAGTTATCGCCCTGTGGACGTGGGACATGGGTAGCCCACAGATCGTGGCTTAAACCTCCCCCATAACATCTTGCACGACACATGGAAAAAACCAAAAACTGACTCAAGCACAGGTTAATGAAGAAGCAAGGAAAATATCAAGAAGAGAGGTACTACAAGCCCTCCGCCTGTGTACCTGATAGGGCCTACCCCAACGACGCTCAGCAACACGTTCGGGCCAGGCACGGGGGCTTCTGTCGATGCAACAAACCTTTGTATGTTGCCCAGACTGTACACATGCACAAGGGAAAAGTTACTACAATGACGAGCGTCCAACACAAGAACAAGCCAGATAGATAGGTCTTTGAGAAATCAAAGGGCGGATCAAGAAGATCAAGGCATGCCAAGGAGCAAGATGTCACTAAGGAAAAACCTCCCATGCCGAGGACTCACCAAGGACATGTCCCAAGATTCCCCCCAGCAAACTTGCTGGGGCCGCCAAGAGCAGATCTCCCCGCCAAGACTCCACCTCTCCACCGCACAGCGGCGCAAGTCACTTATCAGTGCGGTGTCGAGCACCTAAGTGATTAAGTGGCTGTCATTTGGCACGTGGCCGCCATTTTGAAGGGAGATTCCCTCTATATGACACCCGTCCAGAGGTGTGTCATGCAGACAGGCAAGAGGGTGGTTGAGGGATGCGGTAGGTTTGCCGGGTTGCATCCTCAACATGACACCTAGGAGTGCATTTAATGCACTTTGTCCTAACTGCCAGACTTACGTATGATAGCACTGTTGGCTATCTAATCAGTTGGTAATGACTGATTTGCCACTGTGGTAAGCCCTTAGCCTATAAAAGGAGGGCCATGGAAACCTAAAATAGGATTCGGACCCTTGTACACTCTTACACATGTAGCTGCTCTCCCTGAGGCAACCTTGCCGGGCTTCAGCGTTGCGTGTTCATCATGGTCCTCCATCCAATCCACCAAAGCGGGAGTAGGGTTTTACGCTTCGCAGCGGCCGAAACCTAGGTAAAAGCGACCCGCATTACCACTGTCGTGCAGCTTCATGGTCTCCGCTCTTTGTGCAATGCGCCCTTCCCCCTTACCGAACCACAAGGGGTCGATTGCCCCATAGGTGATCATGTTCTGCCACGACCAAGTCAATAAAATGTTGAACACTAAATTTGTGAATGATAAACATGATTGCAATGTTGTTAGTGTGCTCTCTATGAATCATGATACCAATGATGATTGCACTAGTCATGATAAAGATATTTCTTATAAGCATGTCAATTTTTGTGGAGTGCATAGAGTTTGTGAAGACAAGCCTTATAGGGATGATAGATTTTGTAAGAAGCAAAAACATGATGAAACTAATCAGTAGCTTAAGGTGATAGACAAATTTGCTACAAAATTATGCTCTCTTCATCCCATTACTTGTGAACCTCGCAATAGAGTTGGTCATCTTAATTTTCAATGCATACTTTTCATGATCGAATCATGGCAACATAGTGCAATAACTTGATCATCCTTGAACTTTATAATGAACTTTGTTTATTTTTGGGATGTGAAGAATTGTCACATAAATATAGTTGGTTTCAAGCGTTCATATTCAGCGACCATGTTGAAACTACTCTTAAAGAAATATATATGTTTTGTCTGGTAAATTGCAATGAGAATGCTTATATTGCCAACTATAGAAAGATGGGTAAACCAGTAGAATATAAAAGAAATACTAATGAAAGGGTAAAGCTCTCCACTTTCCCTCCTATTGTCTCTCGTGATGAAACAGGTTATGAGAATGAGCTTCCTATGCAACCAATCTCATCAATAAAGAGCTCCAAAAATTGATTAAACCCACACATGAAGTGGAGAAGAAAAAGAAAAGACAGAGAAGCAAAGGTAAAATGTATCCCTCCCAAATGACATTGCTCCTATTATTGTTATGCCTCATGAGAATGAATCAAAAATAATTGTGGAAGATGATATACTTGATGATGATATTGATTCTTTGTCTTATGGCACAATGTCCGAGAACAATTGAGGATGATTTTTTTATGCCTATTACTCATTGTGATGATTATGATTGGGAAAATAATAATAATTCCTATAATCTTGAAAATCTTTTTGGCACCAACTTAGAAACTTGTGATAATAATTGTTATACTACTGGTGATATTCATACTACTAACTTTGTTGTGTGTCTTACGGGCCCACGTCACAAATAGGTTGTATTAGGATGTTTTATTCCTCATCTTTACTCTGGGATTCTGATCTCTCTTCTATTCGGGTTAATGGTTTTGCTAACTATAACACTATGTTCTCGTAGCCACTTCCTCCCGAAGAGCCCCTTCATTGCAGATGATCGCCTGCTTCACCGGAAGATTTCGAAGATACTCTTCGATGTTTTTCCAAGACCATTGTGCCACTGCCTTTGCAATTCCCTACCACCATTATATCTTTATGGATAAATACATACACTTGTCGTTCAAAAAATAATTCCTAGTTCCTTTTGTTATTACAAGATATATCGAAATATTCTCTGACTTTTTAAGAATACCTTGTGCCTACTGCCTTGCAGTTCTTTGCCACATGAATACCCCTATGATAATTTCGTATATCTAGAAAAATTCATGAAAATCCGTTCATCCCTAGTTGATCATGTATTTCACAAAATTCTTCGAAATGCTATTCGATCTTCCGAAATACTTAGTAGCCTATTGTGCTTGATCTCCATTACCTGCTTGCATTATGATTAATTCCATATATCTAGCAATATTCATGAAAATCCTTTGTGATTGTTATTCTGATCCTATTGATTCAATATGTATGCGAATGCACGCAAGCATCAGTTGATCCTTATAAATTATCCTTCTAGCTCAGCTGTCTTTCTGAACATGAGCTGGTTCTCGGCCAATCAAATTGCCATCGATTGTGCCCCTAAGTCTATTCCACTTATCCATATTTGATCACAGCGTCTGCTTCTGATCTCCTATTTTGAAAATCGCAATTCCTTTATGTTTAAGCCTCGAATTATTCGGATAATTCAATAATATGATACCTTTGCACTCTATCTTCTTTTGGTTGAGTACCATTACAAACATAAGATCCTTGGGTGGATTATTATCCGACAGTTCTGCATATTCAAAATCCTTGCGAGTTCTTCCCCTGTTACAAATACCTTCGACAATGTGGTATCATTTAATTCGTCTATATTCTACTTTGAGATGTTAACTTTTGCTTCTATAAGTGTGTGGTATAGATTCATAAAATTCCCCGATTGGTTGAACCTATACCTTCCTTGATCTGTGTGAACCCAAAGATAATGCGGGTTATATCTACTAGTGTTTTGTCGGATAAATTTTCAACTCTACAACTTCTTCGAAGATGATAAGTGAATGAAAGGTTAGGCATTTCAGAAGTGGGAGTCGACCTTGAACCTTTGTGTTCATGCCTATGGTCACGATGTAGATCTTATCATGGAAGCTTCTCTTAAAAAGATAACCATCCTCTTCTTATAAATTCATCTTGTATTTTGATTTGGACTTCTACAATCATGGTTCCGACCATGATTGTTTTTCTTTGATCACATTTCTCAGACAGGTTAAAGTGCTTGTCTTCCATAGATCAATACACTAGTCTAACCTCTATTCTGATCTACCTTTGAGTTTACCCCCTGGTATCTCGAGAATATCATGGAACTACATAACTTCTTATGAGTTCTTCATCAACTATTAATTCTCGACGATTCAATTTTTCCACGAGTTCTGAGTTGTTATACACTCAGGGACACCGATAACTGAATCGAGTTTGCACTGCGATTAATCAACACTTAGTAATTGTAACATCCCAAAATTCTAAATTTTGGAATATTATATTATGTAGTTAGTTTTGATTGCTTGTGTGGTGTGCTGTGTGAAATTGAGTGAAATTTGAAACTTTTGAAAGTTAAATGAGAGGGTATAAAAGGACTTTCCCAAACTTTCATCTTGCTTTTATGGTATCCATGAATTCAAATTCTTTTCAAATACAAAACCATAAAGAGAAGATAACATCACTTCTTCCATTTAAATAAATGAAAAGGGTTTTGAAAATATTCGAATTCCATTTGGAACTGTTTCAAATTCAGAAACTTTAAGCAACTCAATGATTTTCATGGGAGAAGATAAAATGACTTCTTCGAAACATATGAAATATGAGTTGAAAGTTTAAAAGAATCAAATTGAAAGTCTCTTTGAAATTAATTTCAATTTGGAGTTATTTGGTTTTTATTCAAATTATTTTTCTCCACAAATAAAATATATGGAAATTAGGCTAAAATGATTCCCTACATTAGAAAAATGGAGAGAAATAAATTTGAAATCATTTTAGTATTTTTAAAATGATTTTATGAGGTTTAATTGCAAGAGTCGCACTGCTTGCTTTATTTGAATTTTTGTGGAATTTATTTGACTCTAGGAAAACGTTCACATTGAGGAAAATCATTTCCTGAAAATTTTGATATATTATATGCCTATGTATTATTTTATTTTATTTTGGTTTACATTATTTTTCTATTGCCTGAAAAAATAAAAATGTTAAAAAAAGTCTTCCCCCGACTTGGCCGGCCCAGCTCCAGCCAGGCCGCGGCCCAAGTCACACCGCCTTCGACCCCAACTCCAGTGCTCGCACAACACCACCGCCGCCGCTGTGTCTTTCCTGGACACTGCCTCCCGCTGCCGCCTCCCTTTCCCCTCCTCCACGCCACAGCCCCCCCTCTCCTCCATCAATAGCACATCCGCCATGCCGCACCTTGCTCTGCCCACTGCTGCGCAGCCGCCTTGCACTCACCGCCGCCACGCCATACTCGCCGCAGCCGCTGCCTCGCACGCGCCGCCCGCACCGTTCGCCCGCGCTGCCTCCTTTGCTCGCCGTCAAAGCCGCCGCCCGAGCCCCTCGACCTCGAAGCCGTCGCTGCGAAAAGCTGCCGGAGCCGCCGTGCCGCCGATCCGATCCGCAGCCCGATCCGCGAAGCCACCGGTTTTGTTCGCGAACCGGTAAAACCTCCGAAACCCGATTCGGTTTCTTTTTAGTTCTCGGTTTTCCTTTAACTCGGTTTATATTACTAGTTTTGTTAGCGAACGTTCGTTCATTTAGATACATTAGTGAAGTGAACATTTTCGTTCGTTAGGTTTTCGTACCTAACGTCCGTTCGTTAGTTTTTTCTTTTTCTTTTTTTTTCGGCCAGGGACCCATTCGTGAATTTTTTTTCTTCGCAGATTAGTCCCTGATCTTCAAACCTTCACAACTTTTTTTATCCAAATCCAACGAAACCAACGCCCACTTCTTCGTTATGATCTACCTAAACATATTTTTGAAAGCTTAAAATTTGGTTTCAAACAGATTTGATCATAACTTCACTTTCGTAACTCCGTTTGAGTTGATTCTTTTGCAAATCGAACCTCTTGACCTAAACTTTCTGATAAGGCCAAATCCACCTAATTTTGGTACTGTTAGAAATTGCTTTCTGTTGCAAGAGTTAATTGCTTGTTTTCGAAGCTTTCCAAGATCTTTTCTTCGATTCTTTTGCATGATTGCTTATGTGTGGTTACAATTGCTTGCTCATGATAGATTGAACAGAGTGTGACGAGTAGACCTATCAGGAATTATGAGTGCGAAGGATCTTCATCAATAGTACAGGCAAGTTCACACTTCGATCATATCCTTTCATTACCCAGTTTTTATGCATTAGTTTGAACCCTAAAACATTGCATGAGTAGGTTTGATAACATGTGGGTACTTGGGAGTAGTTGTTGAGGTAGGAACCTATTGTCTGTTATCAAACCCTGGGATTCATACGTTATTCTTATACTACTGTGCTATGCTCATAGACGTGGGTTGGTTTTGAGAGAATTCATGAAAGATGAGAGAGTTATTGTTAATTTAAGGTTTAACGTAAGGTGGCTACTTTAACACACATCTGTGTGGATTTGTTGGGGCACCCTGGAGCACCCAGTGGTTTGCCCGGGCACGTGGACAACCCAATGCTTGCCCAAGGGGATCCCGGAGTACCCTTGTGATCACCCTATGGAATGCCACCCAGGCTCAAAGGGATCATAAGATTATTCATGCTAGAAACTTTTGTGTGTAGCCACAAGCCATTATGGGCTCTGGCATAGTTGAGTATGTTGTGTGAGCTCTTGAAGAGGTGGACTAGCAGATGTAGGGGGTGTAGGTGGTACTGTCTACCAAGAGTAAAGAGTTAATGTGTCTAAAAGACTATGTCTCGGTCATCCCGTTCTCAAACACCATGCAGTGCGAGGACTTCAAGGGAGGCTATCAACTCTTTTGGGGGAAAGTGTGCAAACCTCTGAAGAGTGTACAAACTAATCATGATTAGTCGTGTCCCCGGTTATGGACATTTTGAGTATCTGGTACTTGAATTATTGATTTGATCTCATCACTCTACTTAATAAATTTGTTAGGTCATCCATGTTAATTTGGCATTGAGTCGGGGTTACCTTCTCAATATTTTCAACCAACATGGTAGTTAAATAATATATTCCTTCGTTGTAGGGAAAAATTGGCTTTATGCAAAATTAAACTTAGAGCTTCAACCAGCCAAATATGCATGTAGTGATAGCTATTATTCATCATTATCCTATGGTGTGAATTTGCCAGTACATTCAATGTACTGACCTACATGGCTGCAACGTCTCATGTTGCAGGAATCTTATGACGAGTAAGTGATACGTTAGGGTTACGATTTCTACACTCAACTTTGCCATTGGTGTTGATGGGAATCCACAACCTTTTTGTTTCTTCCACTTTATGGATTGAGGTAATAGTATTTACGTTACTTTAAACATGTGATTACCTCTGTTATAAATCCTCGAGTACTGTGTGTGTCAGCATACCGATCCAGGGATGACACTTAAGCACAGAGACTTGACCGTCTGAGGTCGGGTCGCTACAAGATGGTATCAAAGCACATGTTGATTGTAGGACGTGACCCCTAGAAATTGGCAAGCCCATAGGAAAGGATTTCTCAAAAACATTATTTTCAAAAGAGATCCCTCAACTCTCATGTTTTTTAAAGCTTTACCAAATACTTTCCTCATCTCAAATAGTTAGACTATACCTCTTTCCCCTTTTTACCACATGAAGATTCGACCGATGATACCACTCCAAGAAGGACAAGATATCATAAAACGGAGACCACTTCAGAACAAAGAGGATTTTATGGTGCATTAGAGTAATTGAAACTACAACGGTTGAAGACTCCGATGACTCGGAAAATTTGAAGGATCTCAAGAATTCCCAGAGTGAAGTGACTTGGAAGGCTCTGATACGATTCACTTAAGAATTTCTTTACTGAAGAACCCCTGGCTTCCATATTTTAGATGAAGAACTTTACCCTGAACCAAAGACAATGCTATGAAGATTTTTCCATATGATCCAGCCCTTATGGAACTTATAAGACTATTGAAGCTGCCTGAGATCAATGTTTGTCAGAGGAAGACCGGAATATGGAGAATCAAAACTCAAATTTTGGTCGTCAAAGAAAACCCTAAGGCAGGAGATCAACTATGGAATGATAGCTCATTGCAATGACAAAGGAAGAAACACGGCTATCCATGATGCTATCGCCAGCCTGTGCTATCATCACCGTGCCGAGTTAAGCATACATATCTTCGGAAGGATTGGATGGTAGAAGGCCAATGCCTATTGCCTTGACGAACGAGTGAAAGATAAAGTTTTAATCTTGGCTGGTGTATCACCAGGATCTGGAGTATTACCTCAAGAATTTTAAGATGGACCTTGAGGAAGCCGGATTTGACAAGTATTTCGTGAAGAACTCAGGCCCCAGAAGCTGAAAGTAGCCAAGCTGGAGTAGCAAAACCTCGAGATACTGGAGATTCGTCAGGAACTAAAGTCAGTAGGACCATGGTTCATGCCAAGGACGTTGAAACCCAGAAGTTTGGAACACAACTCTAGAATAAAGGACATCATGAGAGACTTCACATCTACAGAGATGATCTGGCAAAAGAACTTGTGAAGGACAAGCACGATCGGAAGAAGCCATCGGAGACATGAACAAGAAGAGTTTGGCGACTTTGAAGATTTATTGACCTTTAGAAGACCAAACCCCTGTTATATACTTACGTTAGATGCGACGATTGTGAGCTGTCATTTGTTTGATGTTTTTTTTCGACAACCACAACATAAAATCTGTCTCTTCAAAACTATTGTTTGTATTATGTGTATCCCTCTCTATCTCTCTTAGCTCACCCCAAAACCCTTGGAACCAATAGAGGAGGAATGGAGATGAACTCATATTTTCTAAACCAATGACCCAATTGGAGACGGACTAATGGATTCAGAACATGGAAGACCACATGAAGAATAACACTATTGCCGGAAATGATATGGCCCAACATGTTCTTTAGTGCTTTGAAATAGGTGTTGCTACTTGGTGGAGGATGTACCAAACCATCAATAGATGGCAAGGAGTAACCACTTGGAAAGAATTTAGGTTGACTTTGCAAAGGTCTCATCTTGTGTCCCAGAAATTGAAGCTTTATGGAAATGATATGAAGAAACCTTGTGCATGCATGCTTTGTGGAGCAATAGGACACAACCATAAAGAACACAAGGATGAATGCCCTCATTGTGAAGAAAGTCACCTAGCTGAAGAATGCCCAACTAGGCAGATTACTTGTGAAGGGACTACCCACTACCCTACCCAGTGTCACCTTTACCCCATGGTACAAAGAACCATCCAGCAGAAGAAAGAAGCAATGAAAGGAGCCCTCAAGGAAACTTTAGAAGAACCTATGAGGAAGGAATAGGTGGAGGGCACACCTAAAGAAGACCCAATTAAAACCTGCACCAAGTCATGCTATTCATGTTGAGAAGGACACATCTCCCAGAGTTGTCTGAAGGGGGATCTAGTAGCATTCCTGACAGAGGAAGTAGAGTATGACCCACAGGAAATAGGAGCCCTGATTGGCACAGAAAAGTCCAGAAAGAGAAATAGATTGGATTCCAGGAACAACCCAATTTCTACAAAGAAGGACCTGAGTCATATCACATGTTTCAGGTGCAAAGATTCAGGGCACTACTTTAGCGGTTGCCCAAAAAGGAAGCCTAGGACCCAAGGAGGCTATGTAATCACAAGGAAACCACGAGACATGACAGAAGTAATATGTTTCTACTATAATGAAGCAGGGCACTTTGCCAGATATTGTCCCAAAGAGAAGGAGGCTTGTGCTAAATAGTTGAGTTTGCAACAAAAGAAATGTAGTAGTGGTAGTGAGAGCATATCTTCTATGTTGATATGTTGAGTTGAGGCATGTAATGGAAATATAGGATGTTGTAATAATTTGGGAAGCAATGAAGTTAGCAGTGATTTGGATTTTATGAGTTGTTACTCTATGAAGAAAGATTTTGACCATTTTCGAGGATATGAGAAATATGGTCTATGGATGAATTTGTGCAATTCCAAGGGTGGTAGTACCCTGTGAGGACCCTTGACCCCTGGAAAAGATAATGATATTCCACGAAGTGGACTACGGACAAAATAAGTATGAGTTTTATCTCAATAAGTGGGAATACCCCAAGAGTATGAAGGGATGAAATACTATTTGATATAAAGGAGCTATAATGTTGGTAATATGGAGCAACTGTAACTCCATGATGAGTCTGAGTAATCACGTTTTAGTTTGGTACCAATAGAAGGAAGGGAGACAGTACAATTGCATGGATTTAAGAATGCTAGGAAACTGGATGTTGGAATAATGATTGGTTTCCCCGAGGATGATTTCAAGGTTGGCAAGTGATGAGATAGGCCATAACTCACAGGCCCCAGGACCCGTCAAGAAGCGAGCACACTCTTCTTGAAGATAAAACCCTGGAAGAGGATATGCCTTTATCAATAGATGATCTTATAGTGGTTTACGAAAACCTGAGAGTGGTGAAGGAATGGTAGTTGTTTGTCTGGCTGCAGAATCAATGGATTATCCGAACTTGGTTCATTGATAAGAGAAATTCTACAATGCTTGTGAGGATGACCGAGTGTTAGAATGCGAGATTCGCTAAACCATATACAATGTAATGATTTGGGTGCGGGATGGAGTGATCACCATACCGACCTACTCTTATTATTCGCCTCGCTATATGGGATGGAAAATCTGAGTGACTTACCCATAGTAGAGCAACGATGATCAAAACCTTGTTTGAACCTTAGAATGGTATGACAATTTTTCCCCTTGTACAAGGCAGCTATTGCCAATCGTAGGTCATACGGTGAGAAATGAAGCCCAGACCCATTTCCTTTAGGAGAAACCATAAATTGTTGACCACCATGAGATATCGGTAGTTGTTTAGTATTGGCGCCAGACCTGTCAGCAAAGAAGATCCAGTCTCGGAAGAACCTTACCAAGATGAAATGGACACAGGAATTGAGGGAAAAGGTTAGGCCAGTACCGGAAGAGCCCAGAGAAGGAATTTTCTCGAGAATCTGAGAAGATCCATACTGTCAAGAATAAGGATGGAGTATATGAGTTTTGATGGAACCGTAACCATACTTCTAAGGGCTGTAGCACCCAGACCCCCTGCGACGATTGATGGATTTTGATAAAACCCCGAACCTAACCTATTTCTTGCTATCCTCTCTGAATATCGAGGACGAGATTCATTTTAAGGGTGGTAGGTTTGTAACATCCCAAAATTCTAAATTTTGGAATGTTATATTAAATAGATAGTTTTGATTGCTTGTGTGGTGTGCTGTGTGAAATTTGAAACTTTTGAAAGTTAAATGAGAGGGAATAAAAGGACTTTCCCAAACTTTCATCTTGCTTTTATGGTATCCATGAATTCAAAATCTTTTCAATTACAAAACCCTAGAGAGAAGATGACATGACTTCTTCCATTTAAATAAATGAAAAGGGTTTTGAAAAGATTTGAATTCCATTTGGAACTATTTCAAATTCAGAAACTTTAAGCAACTCAATGATTTTCATGAGAGAAGATAACATGACTTCTTCGAAACATATGAAATATGAGTTGAAAGTTTAAAAGAATCAAATTGAAAGTCTCTTTGAAATTATTTTCAATTTGGAGTTATTTGGTTTTTATTCAAATTATTTTTCTCCACAAATAAAATATATCAAAATTAGGGTGAAATGATTCCATACATTAGAAAAATGGAGAGAAACAAATTTGAAATCATTTTAGTATTTTTAAAATGATTTTTATGAGGTTTTATTGCAACAATCGCATTGTTTTCTTTATTTGAATTTTTGTGGAATCTATTTGACTCTAGGAAAATGTTCATGTTGTAGAAAATATTTTTCTGAAAATTTTGATATATTATATGCCTATGTATTATTTTATTTTATTTTGGTTTATACTATGTTTCTATTGCCTTGAAAAAAAATGTTTAAAAATAAGTCTTCCGCCGACTCGGCCGGCCCCGCTCCAGCCAAGCCACGGCCCAAGTCGCGCCGCCTTCGTCCCCGACTCCAGCGCCCGCACGACACCGCCGCCGCCGTCGTGTCCTTCCCGGACACCGCCTCCCGCCGCCGCCTCCCTTTCCCCTCCTCCACACCACAGCCCCCCTCTCCTCCATAAATAGCGTCGTCGTCGCGCAGCCGCCTCGCACTCACCGTCGCTGCTGCCTCGCACGCGCCGCCCGCACTGTTCGCCCGCGCTGCCGCCTCCGCTCGCCGTCCAAGCCGCCACCCGAGACCCTCGTCGAAGCCGCCGCCGCGGAAAGCCGCCGGAACCGCCGCGCTGCCGATCCGATCCGCAGCCTAATCCGCGAAGCCGCCGGTTTTCTTCGCGAACCGGTAAAACCACCGAAACCCGATTCGGTTTCTTTTTAGTTCTCGGTTTTCTTGTAACCCGGGTTTATATTATTAGGTTTGTTAGCAAACATTCATTCATTTAGATCTGTTAGTGAACATTTTCGTTCGTTAGGTTTTTGTAACGAACGTCCGTTCGTTAGTTTTTTCTTTTTCTTTTTTGTTTTCGGCCAGGGACCCATCCGTAAATTTTTGTCTCCGCAGATTAGTCCCTGATCTTCAAACCTTCCCAACTTTTACACCGCTTATCAAAATCCAACAAAACCAACGCCCACTTCTTCATTATGATCTACTTAAACATACTTTTGAAAGTTTAAAATTTTGTTTCAAACTGATTTGAATTCAAACTTCTTTTGATGATAACTTGAGTTTCGTAACTCTGTTTGAGTTGATTCTTTTTTGCAAATCGAAGCTCTTGACCTAAACTTTCTGATAAGGCAAAAATCCATCTAATTTTGGTACTATTAGAAATTGTTTTCTATTCCAAGAGTTAATTTCTTGTTTTCAAAGCTTTCCAAGATCTTTTCTTTGATTCTTTTGCATGATTGCTTATGTGTGGTTACTGTTGCTTGCTCACGATAGATTGAATGGAGTGTGATGAGTAGATCTATCAGGAATTATGAGTGTGAAGGATCTTCATCAATAGTACAGGCAAGTTCACACTTTGATCATATCCTTTCATTAGCTAGTTTTTATGCATTAGTTTCAACCCTCAAACATTGCATGATTAGGTTTGATAACATGTGGGTACTGGGAAGTAGTTGTTGAGGTAGGAACCTATTGTCTTTTATCAAACCGTGGGATTCATACATTATGCTTATACTACTATGCTATGCTCGTAGACGTGGATTGGTCTTGAGAGAATTCATGAAGGATGATAGAGTTATTGTTAATTTAAGGTTTAACGTAAGGTGGCTACTTTAACACACATCTGGGTGGATTGGTTGGGGCACCCTGGAGCACCCTGTGGTTTGCCCGGGCACCTGGAGAACCCAATGCTTGCCCAAGGGGATCCCGGTGTACCCGTGTGATCACCCTATGGAATGTCACCCAAGCTCAAAGGGATCATAAGATTATTCATGCTAGAAACTTCCGTGTGCAGCCACAAGCCATTATGGGCTCTGGCATAGTTGAGTATGTTGTGTGAGCTCATGAAGAGGTGGACTAGCAGATGTAGGGGGTTGTAGCTGGTACTGTCTACCCGGAGTAAAGAGTTAATGCTTCTAAAAGACTGCATCTCGGTCATCCCGTTCTCAAACACCAGGCAGTGCGAGGACTTCAAGGGAGGCGATCAAGCCTTGTGGGGAAAAGTGTGCAAACCTCTGCAGAGTGTACAAACTAATCGTGATTATCTGTGTCCCGGGTTATGGACATTTTGAGTATCTGGTACTTGAATTATTGATTTGATCTCATCACTCTACTTAATAAATTTGTTGGGTTGTCCATGTTAATTTGTGATTGAGTTGGGGTTACCTTCTCAATATTTTCAACCAACTTTTTAGTTAAAATAAAATATATTCCTTTGTTGCAGGGAAAATTTGGCTTTATGCAAAAGTAAACTTAGAGCTTCCACCAACAAAATATGCATGCAGTGATAGCTATTATTTATCATTATCCTATGGTGTGAATTTGCCAGTATATTCAATGTACTGACCTACATGGCTGCAACGTCTCATGTTGCAGGAATCTTATGACGAGTAAGTGATACATTAGGGTTACGATTTCTATACTCAACTTTGTCACTGGTGTTGATGGGAATCCACAACCTTGTTGTTTCTTCCGCTTTATTGATTAAGGTAATAGTATTTACGTTACTTTATACATGTCATTTACCTCTGTTATAAATCCTCGAATATTGTGTGTGTAAGCATACCGATCCAAGGATGACACTTAAGAACAGAGACTTGACCGTCCGAGGTCGGGTCACTACAGTAATCTTCTTTACTTACGAGTTTGTACTCGATCTTCTCATTCCTAGTTGATTGGCTACTTCATCAACGTCATGCTAAAGCTTGACCATGCTACCTATGTCTTTCATCCTTGGAACAGAATCCTGACAGTGCACTAAGCTATATCGAGCTTTCAATATCATATTGTTTGTCTTGAAAGGCAACTCCGACTCTGAGATTGCAACTTGCACGTGGTTCTAATAACATTTTGCTTCACCATCCCCTTTGCTTGATGTCATCGATCATCGATTACATCTTCAAGAAACCTCTCGACAAATTTGTCGTGATCATTGTAAATATTCTGAACTCTTCCAGGATATCAGTCGAATTCATGATGAGAAATACCATCCTTGCCCCTCCATGATTTGTGTTATCATCGACAACCTTATTGCCTTCCCTCCAACACAAACTTTTTCATGTTATGAAGCTCCTTGCTATCTAGCTTATGTTATGTTCTACCTTGGAGTATTACCATCTTTTATGTCAATGATGTTGCAAGAATTGCTCCACCTCTTAAGAATTCATGATATAGTAATACTTCTCTCCATCCCCATTCATTTCTTGGTCCCCGTGTTGTTTCCAACCGGAATACCGACAATTGAACCATGATGTGTGAATTCAAAATTTCTAGCAACCCTATTACTTTGAAGTGAATGGTCGATAGTTTCATTCTAAGTCTTTTGGTTATTGAATCACCATTCTAACATTGACCATGCTACTTGCTCCTTATTTCAAGTTGCACATTCATTCAATGTTTAATTGTGGATGTTCTCCTGGAACATACTTCATCATATACTTTGGTGTGTCCAATTCTATCACCTTGTTCACTTAATTGTGGAAATCCATGTTTATGGAAATCTCGAGGAATTGTTGCTAACCCCGTCGGCCACATCCTCATCTTTTCCTTGCTGAAATTGTATGACTTATTTCGTAAG
Organism: Triticum dicoccoides; assembly: GCF_002162155.2. Taxonomy (NCBI): domain Eukaryota; kingdom Viridiplantae; phylum Streptophyta; class Magnoliopsida; order Poales; family Poaceae; genus Triticum; species Triticum dicoccoides. The sequence goes on from NC_041387.1 coordinate 377,974,292, forward strand.
TTGTTTCCAATGGATCCTTTGAGAATCCAAAGTCTGACCTTTACCTGTTGACCATGTCAATGCTATCTCGAAGCATGACTGTGGTACTCCGATCATCAACAAGAACATCTGAATCACAATGCTACATTTTTATTGATCAATTATCCAAACACCATGGTATGGGTAAACATCATAAATTGATTGCACCCTTTGTCTAAATGGTTACATACTTGGGGTCCTATCATGTATATCATGCTCTGTTTTTCCTTGGGAAAGATACACTCTTGATACTCGGGTATAAACACATTTTACTCTCCATTGGTCTATTTAATCTGATAATCACATTTTCCTTTCCATTGTTTTGTTTAACCTTCTTGTAATCTAACTAATTTGAGCAGTGATAATCCCTTGCTTATGTAAGCACCTCGGTGTACAACTCTGTCAGTAAGATCCTATTACTACTATTGATGACATTCCGGTAACCACCGATGGACGAGAACTTTGCCCATTGGTCCGCCTCATTCTTGGGAGCAGGAAAATGGTTCTCTTCGTCCCTCGCCCTTCGTACCAACGTTGTTGCCAACATAACTAACAGCCTATCCTCTGACCTCCGTTCTATCAGGACCGTGCAAGATGTCACCGCTCTTCCCACTCTTAACCCACAAGTTCCTCAGGGTCGAAACCTAAATCTCATGTACACCCTTGTTCCCAACATTATTCCTCATGCTTGGCTTCATATGTAGATCACGAGCCACCTTCCTAGAGATGATCTACTCTAGTATCAAACGCAATAATTTCTTTTCATTGCTCTAAACCCCTTTCACCTCCTGATTAGGCATCGAATGATTGTCTGCCCATTCGATACTTCTCATGGTACCTTCCTACTTTACTCCTGATATTTCTTAAGTTTCAATTCGAGAGTTACTTTCCACCACCTTCCCTAATGTTATATATACCAGATAAGCAACCTTGTAAAGGTCCGTTCTTTTGGGAGAAATGTACCAGTTTGTGAACATGCCATTACCTTTCTTCGTGCACTCATTTACTAGAGAGTCAGGAAGTTACCCCTTATCCTTTTCGTAAGTATGATGGAGTTCCCAAATAAAGGATGACGACTTCATCATGATGACCTGAAGTAGAGAATTGAAGACATCAATGAGAAAGAACAACTTATTTAAGAAGAGCAACCAAGAATGATAAGATCCGTTTGAATTTCGCAACCAGAACTTTATCCCTTACTCCCCCTCTTAAATCCCGGGATGAGATTTCTTGTAGTAGAGGAGATTTTTAACACCCCGGGAATCATGCTACATTAACTCCACACTAATGATGCCAAGTCATCATCATTATGCCCTAAGAAAACCAATTGAAATTTAAAATAAAGTCAAAATTTAAATTTCTCAAACATGAAAACATAAATGTTCATAATATTGCTAATATTCACTACCTAATTGTCATGAAAGAACAAACACTTTTCAGAATATTTAAATGCCATTAAACTATTTAAAGCTACTCCAGCAGCAACCTATTTTAAACCAATTTAAATTAAACAAATTTTTACACCGTACAAAACAAATGGAAACTTGTTGTGCTAGTTCTTCCCATTCCCTAGAGTTTATATGACAAATTTCATATACAACAAAAAGTCATTTGCTTTTAAAATTAAAGGAAAATCAATTGAGAAATAAGGTAATAGAAAAAGAAAGAGCAGAGGAAATGTGCTACTGTGCACATTTGGCCTACTCGCAACAGCTCCCGGACCAACCCTCCATACCCATGTCCCCTTCCTCCTATTCACCCAGGGCCATGTGCATGCACCATAGCCATCTGCGCTCGATGCCGCCAGCAGATGACTGCCACCGTGACGCTATAGGAGCCGCTGGTGGATAAGAACCTCGCCCGAGTCCACCCAACGGAAACCTAGCCACTTTCCCCTCACCTCTCGCTCTCTCTCACTTGATCCCGAGTTCGGTCGACCCATCGCCGTCATGACCACCGGCATCTGCACACCCCTCGTCGACCCCTCACCACTCAAAGGTGTCTAGGGCATCACCTGCGTCATCCATGTCGTCCCCGAGGAGCAGCTCAAGCCGAACAATCTCCAAGCGGCCAAAATCATCCACCCCCTTCATCGGCCACCACCGCTACCTCGCCGCTGATCAACTTGATTTTGACCTCCACCGAGCCCGTTGAGCAGACCTACGACCTCCTTGTGAGCCCTGCCTCCTTTTCTGTATTTTCTTGAGCTCGAATTCGACCCCCATCGCATGCCCAACAAGTCGTAGCCGCATCGCCGCTGTCATCGGATGTCGACGGTGCAGTCGACTCTGGCCACCCTAGCTCATTCCGCTACCACCACCGTGCTCACCGTGTCGCTCACATCTCGTTCAGGCAACCCCGTCCAGTTAGTAGCCAAGGCCGCCACCCCATCCCCATCATGGATCTGTGCTGACCACGTGCCCTCTGGCCGCGAACGGCTCCGCTCAGCCCTGCCTCCACGCCGCTCGCCCACACTGCCGCGCTGCTCTGCTGCTCGGCTGCTAACAGTGGTAGCAGTGATATTGTAGGAGTAACGATAGAAGTAGCAACAATAGTAACTTAGCAGGAACAATATGTGATAAATTCGTAGCCATTGGATCGGTGACTTGTTGGATGATATTCATCATGTGACAGTTATAAACTAGGGCGATACGGCACTAGCTCTAGTTCATCGATATAATGCAGGCATGTATTCCATAAATAGTCATACGTGCTTTATTAAAAGAACTTGCATGCCATGTTTTGTACTACCCTCTCGTGGCAGCGGGGTCCATATTGGAAACTAAGGCATATTAAGGCCTCCTTTTAATAGAGAACCGGAACAAAGCATTAACACATAGTGAATACATGAACTCCTCAAACTACGTCATCACTAAGAGTGGGCCCGGTTGTTGTCACTCCCGGATTGTCGGATCATAACTGTAGTAGGTGACTATAACTTGCAAGATCGGATCTAAAACATGGATATAATGATGAATTCATAAAAGGTTCACATCTGAAATCATGGCACCCATGCCCAAAGAGACAAGCATTAAGCATAGCAAAGTCATAGCAACATCAATCTAAGAACATAGTGGATACTAGGGATCAGGCCCTAACAAAACTAAATGGATTACATGATGAATCTCATCCAACACCTCACCGACCAGCGAGCCTACGAAGGAATTACTCACTCCCGGTGGGGAGCATCATGGAATTGGCGATGGAGATGTGTTGCTGATGACGAAGATCGAAGATCCCCCTCTCTAGAGCCCCAAACGGACTCAAGATCTGCCCTCCCGAGGAAGAACAGGGCTTGGCGGCGGCTTTGTCTCGTGGATCATGATAATTCTTTCTCTCTGAATTTTTCTGGAATAATGTGATTTTATAGTATCAGGGGGATCGTCAGCGGGGCCACCAGGTGGGGAAAACCCACCTCGGCGCGCTAGTTGAGGGGGGTGCACTCAGGTGGGTTTTGCCCACCGAGGAGACCCTCTCTGGTGGTCTTGGCTCCAAACATCCTCTTTTATTACATAAAAATTCCTCGCAAAGTTTTGTTCCATTCTGAGAACTTTTATTTCTGCACAAAACAACCCCATCGTAGTTCTGCTGAAAACAACGTCAGCCCGAGGTTAGTTTCATTCAAATCATACAAATTAGATTCCAAAACAAGAGGAAAATCATGAGAAAAAGTCGATACATTGGAGGCGTATCACCTGCCCACAGCTGTCATTGCCTTGCCGCTTCGCCCGTGCCCACCGTTCCCGGCCTCGCGCCCGCACAACCCTCTCACTGCCTTGCCCTGGCCACGCTCCGCGCTCACCCTCGCGTGCCCCGCGGCGTCCTTGCCGCGCCCTCGCGCATGGGTTACCACGTCCTGCTCCTCCTCTGAAAGAAATATGCCCTAGAGGCAATAATAAAGTTGTTATTTATATTTCCTTATATCATGATAAATGTCTATTATTCATGCTATAATTGTATTAACTGGAAACTTGATACATGTGTGGATACATGGACAAAACACAGTGTCCCTAGTAAGCCTGTATTAGACTAGCTCGTTAATCAAAGATGTTTAAGTTTCCTAACCATAGATATGTGTTGTCATTTGATTGACGGGATCACATCATTAGTAGAATGATGTGATGGATAAGACCCATTTGTTATCTTAGCAAATGATCATTAAGTTTTATTCCTATTGCTTTCTTCATGACTTATACATATTCCTTTCACTATGAGATTATGCAACTCCTGGATACCAAAGGAATGCCTTATGTGCTATCAAATGTCACAACATAACTGGGTGATTATAAATATGCTCTACAGGTATCTCCGAAGGTGTGTTTTGTTGGGTTGGTATAGATCAAGATTAGGATTTGTCACTCCGAGTATCGGAGAGGTATCTCTAGGCCCACTCGGTAATGCACATCATAATAAGCCATGCAAGCAATGTTACTAATGAGTTATTTGCAGGATGATGCATTACGGAATGAGTAAAGAGGCCTGACGGTAACGACATTAAACTAGGTATGAAGATACCGACGATTGAATCTCGGGCAAGTAACATACCGATGACAAAGGGAATTACGTATGTTGTCATAATGGTTCGATCGATAAAGATCTTCATAGAATATGTGGGAGCCAATATGAGCATCCAGGTTCCTCTATTGGTTATTGACCGGAGATGTGTCTCGGTCATGTATACATAGTTCTTGAACCCATAGGGTCGGCACGCTTAATGTTCGATGATGATTTGTATAATATGAGTTATGTGATTTGGTGACCGAATGTTGTTCGGAGTCCCGGATGAGATCATGGACATGACGAGGAGTCTCGAAAAGGCTGAGGGGTAAAGATTGATATATTGGATGATAGTATTCGGACACTGGAAGTGTTCCGGAATCTATCGGGTACATATTGGAGTACCGGGGGGGTTACCGGAACCCCGCGGGGGAAGATATGGGCCTTAGGAGGGAGTACACCAGCCCACAGAGGGGTGCCACCCCCCCCCCCGAAGGAAGGAGGCCGAATT
>NC_041387.1:377979796-378021825 GCF_002162155.2 Triticum dicoccoides
CTCTTCCCTTCTTCCCCCTTCCGGTAAAACGAAAGGGAAGGCAAATCCTACTAGGTCTCCTACTTGGGGCTCACCTAGGGTTGGCTCCCTCCCCTCCATCCTTTATATACGTGGGGAGGGGGCACCTAGAACACACATCAACTATTACTAGCCATTTGCAGTGCCCCCCCTCCACAGTTTACGCCTCCGGTCATATTCATGTAGTGCATAAGCGAAGCCTTGCATGGATCACTTCACCATCACCGTCACCACGCCGTCGTGTTGATAGAACTCTCCCTCGACACTTTGCTGGATCAAGAGTTCGAGGGACGTCATCGAGCTGAACATGTGTAGAACCTAGACGTGATGTACATTCGGTGCTTGATCGGTCGGAATGAGAAGAAGTTCGATTACATCAACCGCATTAACAAACGCTTCTATTTTCGGTCTACAAGGGTACGTGGACACACTCTCCCCCTCGTTGCTATGCATCTCCTAGATAGATCTCGCGTGAGCTTAGGAATTTTTTGAAATTGCATGCTACGTTTCCCAACAGTGGCATCAGAGCCAGGTCTATGCGTAAATGATATGCATGAGTAGAACAGAAAGAGTTGTGGGTGGTGATAGTCATACTGCTTACCACCAACATCTCATTTTGATTCAGCGGTATTTTTGGATGAAGCGGCCCAAACCAACCTTACATGACCATGTTCATGAGACCGGTTCCACCGGCAGACATGCAACTAATTTTGCATAAAGGTGGCTGGCTGGTGTCTGTTTCTCCAACTTTAGTTGAATTGAATTTGACTGTGGTCGGTCCTTGTTAAAGGTTAAAAAGGTAAACTTGATGAAACACCATTGTGGTTTTGATGCGTAGGTAAGAATGGTTCTTACTAGAATCCCGTAGCAGCCACGTAAAACTTGCAACAACAAAGTAGAGGACGTCTAACATATTTTTGCAAGGCATGTTGTGATGTGATATGGTCAAGACATGACGTGATATAAGTTGCTGTATGAGATGATCATGTTCTATAAAGTTATCGGCAACTGGCAGGAGCCTTATGGTTGTCGCTTTATTGTATGAAATGCAAACGCCATGTAATTGCTTTACTTTGTCACTATGCATTAGCGATAGTTGTAGACGCAACAGTTGGCGAGACAACCACGACGCTATGATGGAGATCAAGGTGTCAGGCCGGTGACGATGGAGATCATAACGGTGCTTTGGAGATGGAGATCAAAGGCACAAGATGATGATGGCCATATCATGTCACATATTTTGTTTCATGTGATGTTATCTTTTATGCATCATATTTTGCTTAATATGGCGGTAGCATTATAAGATGATCCCTTACTAAAATTTCAATGTATAAGTGTTCCCCCTGAGTATGCACCCTTGCGACAGTTCATCGTGGCGAGGCACCACGATCGGGTATGATAAGCTCTACGTTCACATACAATGGGTGCAAGACAGTTTTGCACATGCGGAATACCCAAGTTAAACTTGATGAGCCTAGCATGTACAGACATGGCCTCGGAACACTGGAGACCGAAAGGTCGAGCGTGAATCATATAGTAGATATGATCAACATAGAGATGTTCACCATTGAAACCTACTCCAGCTCACATGATGATCGGACATGGTTTAGTTGATTTGGATCACGTGATCATTTAGATGACTCGAGGGATGTCTATCTACGTGAGAGTTCTAAAGTAATATGGGTAGTTGAATTTAATTTATCATGAACTTATTCCTGATAGTTTTTGCATATCTATGTTGTACATCAATGGCCCGTGCTACCGTTCCCTTGAATTTTAATGTGTTCCTAGAGAAAGCTAAGTTGAAAGATGTTGGTAGCAACTACACAGACTGGGTCCGTAACTTGAGGATTATCCTCATTGCTGCACAGAAGAATCATGTCCTTCATGCACCGCTAGGTGTGCCACCCCCAGCAACTACAAACATTGTGAACGCCTGGCACTCGCGTGCTGATGACTACTCGATAGTTCAGTGTGCCCTGCTTTACGTCTTAGAATCAGGACTTCAAAGACGTTTTGAACGTCATGGAGCATAAGAGATGTTCCAGTGGTTGAAGTTAATATTTCAAGCAAATTCCCGAGTTGAGAGATATGAAGTCTCCAACAAGTTCTATAGCTGCAAGATGGAGGAGAATAGTTCTATCAGTGAACACATACTCAAAATGTCTGGGTATCATAACCACTTGACTCAGCTGGGAGTTCATCTTCCAGATGATAGTGTTATTGATAGAGTTCTTCAATCACTATCACCAAGCTATAAAGGCTTCATGATGAACTATAATATGTAAGGGGTGGAGAAGACTATTCTCGAGCTCTTCGCACTGCTCAAAGCTGTGAAGGTAGATATCAAGAAGGAGCATCAAGTGTTGATGGTTAACAAGACCATTAGTTCCAAGAAAAAGGGCAAAGGAAAGAAGGGGAACTTCAAGAAGAATGGCAAGAAAGTTGCCACTCCCGGGAAGAAGCCCAAGTCTGGACCTAAGCCTGAAACTGAGTGCTTTACTGCAAAGGGATTGGTCACTTCAAGCGGAACTGCCCCAAGTATTGGGTGGATAAGAAGGATGGCAAAGTGAACAAAGGTATATTTGATATACATGTTATTGATGTGTACCTTACTAATGCTCGTAGTAGTGCCTGGGTATTTGATATTGGTTCGGTTGCTCATATTTGTAACTCGAAACAGGGACTACAGATTAAACAAAGATTGGCTAAGGATGAGGAGACGATGCATGTCGGCAATGGTTCCAAGGTTGATGCGCTTGTCGTTGGCACTCTACCTCTACATCTACCTTCGGGATTAGTTTTAGAACTGGATAATTGTTATTTGGTGCCAGCGTTGAGCATGAACATTATATCTGGATCTTGTTTAATGCGAGACAGTTATTCATTTAAATCAGAGAATAACGGTTGTTCTATTTATATGAGTAACATCTTTTATGGCCATGCACCCTTGAAGAGTGGTCTATTCTTGTTGAACCTCAATCGTGGGGATACACATATTCATAATATTGATGCCAAAATATGCAAAGTTGATAATGATAGTGCAACATATTTGTGGCAGTGCTATTTAGGTCGTATTGGTGTAAAGTGCATGAAGAAACTCCATGCGGATGGACTTTTGGAATCACATGAGTATGAATCATTTGATGCTTGTGAACCATGCCTCATGGGCAAGATGACTAAAACTCCATTCTCCGGAACAATGGAGCGAGCTACTGACTTATTGGAAATAATACAGACCGATGTATGCGGTCCAATGAGTGTTGAGGCTCACGGCGGGTATCGTTATTTTCTGACCTTCATAGACGATTTGAGCACATATGGGTATATCTACTTAATGAAACACAAGTCTAAAAAATTTGAGAAGTTCAAAGAATTTTAGAGTGAAGTGGAGAATCATTGTAACCAGAAAATAAAGTTTCTACGATCTGATCGCGGAGGTGAATATTTGAGTTACGAGTTTGTCCTTCATTTAAAACAATGTGGAATAGTTTCTCAACTCACGCCACCTAGAACACCACAGCGTAATGGTGTGCCCGAACATTGTAACCGTACTTTATTAGATATGGTGCAATCTATGATGTCTCTTACCAATTTACCACTATCATTTTGGGGGTATGCATTGGAGACAACTGCATTCACGTTAAATAGGGCACCGTCTAAATCCGTTGAGACGACATCGTATGAACTGTGGTTTGGCAATAAACCTAAGCTGTCATTTCTTAAAGTTTGGGGTTGCGATGCTTATGTGAAAAAGCTTCATCTTGATAAGCTCGAACCCAAATCGGAGAAGTGTGTCTTTATAGGATACCCAAAAGAGACTATTGGGTACACCTTCTATCATAAATTCGAAGGCAAGATCTTTGTTGCTAAGAATGGATCCTTTCTAGAGAAGGAGTTTATCTCGAAAGAAGTGAGTGGGAGGAAAGTAGAACTTGATGATGTAATTGTACCTTATCTCGAATTGGAAAGTAGCTGGTCATAGAAAACGGTTCCCGTGATGCCTACACCAACTTGCGAGGAAGCTTATGATAATGATCATGAAACTTCAGATCAAGTTACTACCGAACCTCGTAGGTCAACCAGAGCATGTTCCACACCAGAGTGGTACGGTAATCCTGTTCTGGAAGTCATGTTACTAGACCATGACGAACCAATGAACTAAGAGGAAGCGATGATGAGCCTAGATTCCACAAAATGGCTTGAGGTCATGAAATCTGAGATGGGACACATGTATGAGAACAAAGTATGGACTTTGGTTGACTTGCCCGATGATCGGCAAGCCATAGAGAATAAATGGATCTTGAAGAAGAAGACTGACGCTGATGGTAATGTTACTGTCTACAAAGCTTGACTTGTCGCAAAAGATTTTCGACAAGTTCAAGCAGTTGACTACGATGAGACCTTCTCACTCGTAGCGATGCTTAAGTCTGTCTGAATCATGTTATCAATTGCCGCATTTTATGATTATGAAATCTGGAAAATGCACATCAAAAATGCATTCCTTAATGGATTTCTTAAAGAAGAGTTGTATATGATGCAACCAGAAGGTTTTGTCGATCCTAACGGTGCTAACAAAGTGTGCAAGCTCCTGCGATCCATTTATGGACTGGTGCAAGCATCTCGGAGTTGGAATATATGATTTGGTGAGGTGATCAAAGCATATGGTTTTATACAGACTTCTAGAGAAGCCTGTATTTATAAGAGAGTAAGTGGGAGCTCTATAGAATTTCTAATATTATATGTGGATGACATATTGTTGATTGGAAATAATATAGAATTTCTGGATAGCGTAAAAGGATACTTGAATAAGAGTTTTTTAATTAAAGACCTCTGTGAAGCTGCTTTTATATTGGGCATCAAGATCTGTGGAGATAGATCAAGATGCTTAATTGGACTTTCACTGTCGGTGTACTAAAGTAGGGGCGATCCTTTGTACCCCTTACTTGTGCACAGGCAGTCAGAGCCGCGCCCATGCCCACGCTTAAGCAGAGCAGGGACAGGGAATCAAAACCGCGAGATGATCAAAGCAACGCCAAGACAGAGGCATAAAGAGCAAGAAGGTGAGGTGGTTTCCCCCGGCAAGACCCTTGCCGGGGCAGCCTCCACGGCCCCGGCAAGGACCTTGCCACGGCAGCTTACGCAACGCCAGCAGGGTGGGCCGCCCTTGAGCACCAGGTTTTCCAACGCCACCAATGGCATTGAGACCAAGGCTCGGGGGGCGCCTCCTTGATGGCATGCAGATCTTTGTGAAGACAAGAAACACTCCAAATCAGACGAGGACTAGAAGATGACGAACCTCAGCGAGATCCTCGCCAAGGAAACCCACGAGACCTTGCCGGGGCCCCGGCAAGGCCCTTCCCGAGGACATCTGCAAGGCCACAGCCAGGCCTGCACCCACCCAGTTTCTGCCACCGCTCCCATGCAGCTGGCAGCCCACCAGATAGGTGGACACCTGTGTGTCGACTTGAGGTTTCCAAGCCAACTCAGTGCATGCCTACATGGTGGCATGCAAATCTTCGTAAAGGCCCTACCACCGCGCCACCTCAGCAGCCTGCCAGCCTACATCGAGCTGACCGCCTCGCTGGACCGGGCGCGTGTCGAAACAGGGCGAGGCGGTGGTAAAGCAAGGGGACACATCAGATGGCGCATTAAATGCGTCTTGTCCCATAATGGCTAAGCGATAAGCTTAGCCACAGTACCCCGATGCCACCTCTTGTGTGCCACTTTGGTGATCCCCTTGCCTATCAAAGGAGGACGACACCTATGGGATCACAAGAATCCCTACTATGGTTGCAGGGCACGGGGTCGTGAGAAGAGCGGGATCAGCAGTCAGCACAAACACACGGGTCATTTACCCTGGTTCGGGCCGCAAGGATGCGTAATACCCTAGTCCTGCTTTGATGTGTATATCTGTGTTCTTGGAGTTCTTGAGCTAGCTATAGCAAGCGTAACTTGTCCCAGGGTCCGAATCCTTCTCCTGGATGCCTCGGGCCTCCTTTCATAGGCAAGGGGACTGTCGGTGTAATAAAGTAGGGACAATCCTTTCTACCCCTTACTTGTGCACAAGCAGTCAGAGGCACGCCCGCAGCCACGCTTAAGCAGAGCAGGGACAGGGAATCAAAACCGCGAGATGATCAAAGTAACGCCAAGACAGAGGCATAAAGAGCAAGAAGGTGAGGTTGTTTCCCCCGACAAGACCCTTGCAAGGGCAGCTTCCACGACCCCGGCAAGGACCTTGCCAGGGCAGCTTACGCATCGCTAGCAGGGCACGCCGCCCTTGAGCCCCAAGTTTTCCAATGCCACCAACCGCATTGAGACCAAGGCTCGGGAGCCGCCTCCTTGATGGCATGCAGATCTTTGTGAAGACAAGAAACACTCCAAATCAGATGAGGATTAGAAGACCACGAACCTCGGCGAGTTCCTCGCCAACGAAACCCACGAGACCTTGCCGGGGACAACCACGATGTCAATGCAAGACCCTTGCTGCGGCCCCGGCAAGGCCCTCGCTGAGGACATCCGCGAGGCCACAGCCAAGCCCGCACCCGTCCAGTTTCTGCCACTACTCCCATGCAGCTGCCATCCCACCAGATAGGCAGACACATGTGTGTCGATGTGAGGTTTCCAAGCCAACTCAGTGCATGCCTACGTGGTGGCATGCAAATCTTCATGAAGGCCCTAACACAGGCCACATGTACCCTACCATAATCTCTTCGTTCGTTCTCCGCTATTAGTGGCTTTGGAGTGACTCTTTGTTGCATGTTGAGGGATTGTTATATGATCTATCTATGTTATTATTGTTGAGAGAACTTGCACTAGTGAAAGTATGAACCCTATGCCTTGTTTCCTATCATTGCAATACCGTTTACGCTCACTTTTATCACTAGTTACCTTGCTGTTTTTATTATTTCAGATTACAAAAACCTTTATCTACCATCCATATTGCACTTGTATTACCATCTCTTCGCCGAACTAGTGCACCTATACAATTTACCATTGTATTGGGTGTGTTGGGACACAAGAGACTCTTTGTTATTTGGTTGCAGGGTTGCTTGAGAGAGACCATCTTCATCCTACGCCTCCCATGGATTGTTAAACCTTTGGTCATCCACTTGAGGGAAATTTGCTACTTTCCTACAAACCTGTGCACTTGCAGGCCTAACAACGTCTACAAGAAGAAGGTTGTGTAGTAGACATCAAGATCTTTTCTGGCGCCGTTGTTGGGGAGGCTAGGTAAGCGGCACTCACACCCCGTCAACTAAGCTTTTTTCTGGCGCCGTTGCCGGCGAGGTGAGTGCTTGAAGGTATATCTTTAGATTTTGCAATCGAATCTTTTTGTTTCTTGTTTTATCACTAGTTTAGTCTATAAAAGAAAACTAAAAATGGAATTGAGTTTGTCTCATACGCTTCATATTTTTAATATCTTTTGTGAGTAAGATGAAAAGGAAAATTGTGCTCAAGTGCTAGAAGAAGAAGTCTATAAAATGTTTGGTACTAGATCTTTGTATGATGAGCATGATTGCAATGTTGTTAGTATGAATTCCTTGAATATCCATGATGCTAATGATATGCAAAGCCACAAGCTTGAGGAAGTTGTGTTTCATGAAGATGATATTTTTTGTCCCCCAAGTTTTGATGAGAGTATTTATTATGATGAAAGCATGCCTCCTATTTATGATGATTATATTCATGAAAGCGGGCTTGGAAGAGTGTCAACTTTAGGAAGTAGTGATCCCACTATTTTGGAGAATGTTGAATCTTATAATATTTATGAAAGTGGATTTGGAGAGGTCATGACTTTATTTAGTGATGAATCCACTATTTCGGAAGAGGTTCCAATTGATTATGAGAACAAAGTTTCTATCTATGATGATTATTGTGATGACTTGTATGCTAGTAAGAATAATGATAACCATGAAACTTGTCATCATGATTTTAATTTTCAATTGGATTGTGCCTCACATGAAATTTCTATGCAAGTAGATAATGAAAAGAATGTCTTATGTGCTGGTTATATTGTTGAATTTATTCATTATGCTACTGAAAATTATTATGAGGGAGGAGTTTATGCTTGTAGGAATTGCAATAATATCAAGTTTCCCCTCTATGTTCTTAAAGTTTTGAAGTTATGCTTGTTTTGCCTTCCTATGCTAGTTGATTCTTGTTCCCATAAGTTGTTTGCTCACAAAATCCCTATGAATAGGAAGTGGGTTAGACTTAAATGTGCTAGTCATATGCTTCATGATGCTCTCTTTATGTTTCAATTCTTATCTTTTATGTGAGCATCATTGTCATCATCATGCCTAGCTAAAAGGCATTAAAGAAAAGCGCTTGTTGGGAGACAACCCAATATTTATCCTTACTGTTTTTGTGTGTCCACATGATTATGCTACTGAAGTAATCATGTTTATTAGCTTTTGTTTCAATAAAGTGCCAAGTAAGACCTTTAGGATAGCTTACGGTGATAGTTGTGTTGATCCTGCTGAGAATCAGAAACTTTTGTACCCAGTAAATTAGTTTTGTTAATTCACAGAAACGTGATTTTGATCTGATTCTATTTTCTATGGACTGGTAAACAAATTTCTTAGGACTTCCTAATTTGGTAGGATTTCTGGAGTTCCAGAAGTATACGTTTGATACATATTACTACAGACTGTTCTGTTTTTGACAGATTCTGTTTTCTATGTGTTATTTGCTTATTTTGGTGAATCTATGAGTAGTATCGGAGGGTATGAACCATATAGAAGTTAGAATATAGTATATATTACACCAATATGAATCTAGAATGAGCTCATTACAGTACCTAAGTGGTGATTTATTTTCTTATACTAACATAGCTTACGAGTTTTCTGTTGAGTTTTGTGTTGTGAAGTTTTCAAGTTTTGGGTAAAGATTCGATGGACTATGGAATAAGGAGTGGCAAGAGACTAATCTTGGGGATGTCCAAGGCACCCCAAGGTAATATTTAAGGACAACCAAGAGCCTAAGCTTGGGGATGCCCCGGAAGGCATCCCCTCTTTCGTCTTCGTCCATCGGTAACCTTACTTGGAGCTATATTTTTATTCACCACATGATATGTGTTTTGCTTGGAGCGTCATTTTATCTTGTTAGTATTTTCTTGCTGTTATTTAGAATAATGTTTTGCATCTTTAGTTTCAATAAAAATGTCAAGGATAGCCTTTACCATGCTTATTCTGCTAGTATACATGTTGCTGTTTGAAAACAGAAAATTTACCGCTGTTGCAAACATTCCCTAGAAAATTCAGTAAATGATATAATGTTGAAACTTTTTGCATAATGAGCTCTGATAAATCTTATACAGCATAGTATTTTTCTCATGATTTTTGGAGTTAGGGAAGTATTGATACTCTTGCATTCTTTACAGACTGTACTGTTTTGGCAGATTGCTGTTATGTTTGCATAGTTTGCATATGTTTGCTTGTTTAATGATTCTATTTGAGGATAGGAGTATTAAATATGCAGAGGCATTTAGTATGCAATGTTGAATAATAATTTTAGTAATTTGTTACAGTAGAAAATGTTAAGGTTTTGCATTGGTTTATACTAACCTATCTCACGAGTTCTTGTTGAGTTTGGTGTGGATGAAGCTTTTGATAAGAAGAGAAACCATGATATGAGAGGAATTAAGGAGACATAAAGGCTCAATCTTGGGGATGCCCAAGGCACCCCAAGATAATATTTCAAGAAGTATCAAGCATCTAAGCTTGGGTATGCCCCGGTAGGCATCCCACCTTTCTTCTTTAACAACTATCGGTTAGTATCAGTTGATCCTAAGTTTTTGCTTCTCCACATGAGTTGTGCTATCCTTGCAATGTCATTTTATTTTGTTTTGCTTTCTGTTTGAATACAATACTAAGATCTGAAATTCTTTAATGAGAGAGAGTCTTCACATAGCTACATAATTATTTAGTTACTCATTGATCTTCACTTATATCTTTTTGGACTAGTTTTTCATTTACTCATGTGCTTCACTTATATCCTATGAGTAAATTGTTGAATGAGTTGATTGTCATAAATCTGAAAATTATATATGTCTCGTTTGCTTATCCCATGGGAAGTAATGACTTCACATCTAGGAAGTAGATGTTGTAAACTTATTGAAGGTTAGCAAGCATTGTATTGGTCATTTGAACAATTCATGAAAGAATATTGAAGGAAGAGAGATTTCACATATAAATATACTATCTTAGACATCTTTTATAATTGTGAGCACTCATTAAGTATGACTTGCTAAAGAGTTGATGTTGGACAAGAAAGACAACGTAATGGGTTATGTTTTCTCACATCTCAGTTAAAGTATATAGTCATGGATCATTCAAATATGTTGAGCTTGTCTTTCCCCCTCATGCTAGCCAAATTCCTTGCACCAAGTAGAGATAATACTTGTGCTTCCAAATATCCTTAAACCCAATTTTGCCATGAGAGTCCACCATACCTACATATGGATTGAGTAAGATCCTTCAAGTAAGTTGTCATCGGTGCTAGCAATAAAAACTGCTCTCTAAATATGTATTATCTATTAGTGTGAAGAAAATAAGCTTTATACGATCTTGTTATGGAAGCAATAAAAGCGACGGACTGCATTAAGGTTTTGTTCATCCAATAAAGTGACGTTCTTTTGCATTAAGGTTTTGTTCATCCAACCATAAAAGCGCATGAAAACCTCTACTTCCCTCTGCGAAGGGACTATCTTTTACTTTATGTATTTTACTTTATGCAAGAGTGAAGATGATCTTCACCTTTCCCTTTTTCATTTTATCCTTTGGCAAGCACCTTGTGTTGGGAAGATCCTGATATATATATCCAATTGGATGTAAGTTAGCATGAACTATTATTTTTGACATCACCCAAAGGTGAATACGTTGGGAGGCAACATTATAAGCCCCTATCTTTCTCAATGTCCGATTAAAACTCCATAACCATAGTATTGCGTGAGTGTTAGCAATTGTAGAAGACTATATGATAGTTGAGTATGTGGAGTTTGCTAAATCAAAGCTCTGACATAGACCCTTCCTGAAAATAACATGAATTGCAATTGTTTGATGATTGAGAACGAAGTTTTCTAGTTTTCAAGAAATTTTATGGTGTATGCTTTAACATGTGAATAGCTTATTACTTGTTCGTGAGAAGTTTTATGAGATGAACTACTGTAATTGCATATAATCATGCTAGAAAAGGTGATTGAAATTATCATTGGTCAAACTTGTGCACCTTCTAGCATTCAATCTTCATAAATTCTTTCTTTTATCATTTACCTACTCGAGGACGAGTAGGAATTAAGCTTGGGGATGCTGATACGTCTCCAACGTATCTATAATTTATGAAGCATTCATGCTATTTTATTTTCTATTTTGGATGTTTATCGGCTTTATTATACACTTTTATATTACTTTTGGGACTAACCTACTAACCGGAGATCCAGCCCATATTGCTGCTTTATAGCCTATTTCAGTATTTCAAAGAAAAGGAATATCAAATGGAGTCCAAACGTAATGAAACCTTAGGGGGCATGATTTTTGGAAAGGATATGATCCGGGAGACTTGGAGTTCAAGCTAGGGAAGGTTTGAGGAAGCCAGGAGATAGGAGGGTGCGCCCACCCCACTGGGCGCGCCCCCCTGTCTCCTGGGCCCCTCGAGGCTCCCCCGACCGACTTCTTTCGCCTATATAAGTCCGCGTACCCTAAAAAACATCAAAGACGAAGATAGATCGGGAGTTCCGCCGTCGCAAGCCTCTGTAGCCACCAAAAACCTCTCGGGAGCCCGTTCTGGCACCCTGCCGGAGGGGGGATCCCTCACCGGTGGCCATCTTCATCATCCCGGCGCTCTCCATGACAAGGAGGGAGTAGTTCACCCTCAGGGCTGAGGGTATGTACTAGTAGCTATGTGTTTGATATCTCTCTCTCTCTCGTGTTCCCTCTATGGCACAATCTTGATGTATCATGAGATTTGCTATTATAGTTGGATCTTATGATGTTTTCCCCCCTACTCTCTTGTGATGAATTGAGTTTTCCTCTTCAAGTTATCTTATCGGATTGAGTCTTTAAGGATTTGAGAACACTTGATGTATGTCTTGCCGTGCTTATCTGTGATGACAATGGGATATCACGTGATCCACTTGATGTATGTTTTGGTGATCAACTTGCGGGTTCCGCCCATGAACCTATGCATAGGGGTTGGCACACGTTTTCGTCTTGACTCTCCGGTAGAAACTTTGGGGCACTCTTTGAAGTACTTGTGTTGGTTGAATAGATGAATCTGAGATTGTGTGATGCATACCGTATAATCATGCCCACGGATACTTGAGGTGACAATGGAGTATCTAGGTGACATTAGGGTTTTGGTTGATTTGTGTCTTAAGGTATTATTCTAGTATGAACTCTTGAATAGATTGATCCGAAAGAATAACTTTGAGATGGTTTCGTACCCAACCATAATCCCTTCGTTTGTTCTCCGCTATTAGTGGCTTTGGAGTGACTCTTTGTTGCACGTTGAGGGATTGTTATATGATCTATCTATGTTATTATTGTTGAAAGAACTTGCACTAGTGAAAGTATGAACCCTATGCCTTGTTTCCTATCATTGCAATACCGTTTACGCTCACTTTTATCACTAGTTACCTTGTTGTTTTTATTATTTCATATTACAAAATCATCTACCATCCATATTGCACTTGTATCAGCATCTCTTTGCCGAACTAGTGCAGCTATACAATTTACCATTGTATTGGGTGTGTTGGGGACACAAGGGACTCTTTGTTATTTGGTTGCAGGGTTGCTTGAGAGAGACCATCTTCATCCTACGCCTCCCGTGGATTGATAAACCTTAGGTCATCCACTTGAGGGAAATTTACTACTGTCCTACAAACATGTGCACTTGAAGGCCCAACAACGTCTACAAGAAGAAGGTTGTGTAGTAGACAACACTGAGCGTGCCCTTCCCTTTTTCAAGATCTTGAAGAAGGCGGGCCCAATGGAGTGGACCCCGGAGGCCGAGGCAGCGCTACAGGATTTGAAGAAATACCTCTCCTCTACCCTAGTGCTGGTTGCGCCTAAACCACAAGAACCGTTGCTGCTGTACCTAGCGGCAACGAATCAATTGGTTAGCGCCGCACTGGTGGTGCAGAGGGAGGTCGACGAAGAGGCAGCAGCGACGACAGAGTTGACGGATGGCGAGCCAGAACTCTCCCCGACAGGGCTTGGTCCCGGCAAAACTGGGCCCCCAGCAAGAGTTGACACCAGTATGACAGGACCCATGCAATTGGGTGAAGTGATGCAAAAGAAGAAGATGGTGCAGCACCCGGTTTACTTCGTCAGTTCCCTCTTGCAGGGGGTAGGTCGAGGTACTCCGGTGTGCAGAAGTTGCTCTTCGGCCTCCTTATGGCCTCGAGGAAGCTGTGTCATTACTTCCAAGCGCACGAGATCACTGTCGTTACCCGCCTCCCATTGGAATGGATACTGCATAACCCAGATGCAACGGGAAGGATTGTGGAATGGGCCTTGGAGCTGTCATGTTTTGGTTTGAGGTTTGAAAGCACCTCGATGATTCAGAGCAGAGTCTTGGCGGAGTTCATTGCTGAATGGACCTCGACGCCCGATGAAGAGATCCAGGAGACCACTCTCCCCGGCAAGGAAACGAGTCGCAACTGGATTATGTACTTTGATGGGACTTTTTTGCTACAAGGCATCGGTGCTGGTGTGCTGCTCGTCGCACCCACCGGAGAGCACCTCAAGTACGTGATCCAAATGCACTTTCCCAGGGAGATGTTGACGAACAACACTGCTGAGTACGAGGGATTGCTTGCCGGTCTCAGTATTGCGGTAGGCCTCGGAGTCAAGAAGCTCATCGTCAGGGGCGATTCATAGCTTGTCGTTGGGAAGATCGACAAGGACTATCAGAGCTCGTTGATGGAAGCTTACGTGGATGAAGTGAGGAAACTGGAGGAGCGCTTTTACGGTATACAGGTAGAGCATGTCCCTTGAGTGGAGAACAACATCACCGACTACCTGTCAAGGCACGCTACCCTCAAGCTACCTGTGGAACCAGGTACTTTTGTGCTTCGGTTAACTCAACCATCCGTTGAACCGTCAACAGAGCAGAATAAGCGAAGGAAGTCCGGCCCCGGCAAGTATTTACCCACCGAGCTCCCTGGAGCCACCGCTGAAGGTGTTGCCCTGGGCGCCGAGCCTGCCATGGGACAACCGACTCCGGCGGGGCGCCAAGCCCTTGCCATGGAGGCAGTCGTTCCCGCGGCGGAGGAAATTCCTTTGGTCCTTGCCGTCAAGCCACAGGCTCCAGCATGGGCACAGCATACCGTCTGATTCCTCCAGACAGGGGAGCTTCTTGAGGAGCAGGAAGAAGCAGAGAGAGTAGCCCGACGGTCTGTTCTGTACCAATTCGTTGACAACATTCTATACAGAAAAAGACCGAATGGAGTGAAATTGAAGTGCATCCCTCGGGAGGAAGGACTGGAGCTGTTGGCAGAAATACACAGAGGCATATGTGGCTCCCACATAGGGTCGAGGGCCCTTGCCAGCAAGGCTTTCCGGTAAGGTTTCTTCTGGCCCACTGCCCTCCAGGATGCGACGGCACTAGTAACCAAGTGTGAAGCGTGCCAGTTCCATTTGAAGAAGCTTCATCAACCAGCTCAAGCCTTGCAGACCATCCCTCTTTCCTGGCCATTCTCGGTCTAGGGGCTCGACATACTGGGCCCCTTTCCCCACGCCGTCGGGGGTTTTGAGTACTTGTATGTTGCAATCGACAAGTTCACAAAATGGTCGGAGGTGGAAGCAGTAAGGAAGGTGACCACGCAGTCAGCCGTCAAGTTCTTTAAGGGGCTAGTTTGCCGCTTTGGTGTGTCGAACAGAGTCATCACCGACAACGACACACAGTTCACAAGCCACACCTTCATGCAATACATCGAAGACCTCGGTACCAAGGTCTGTTTTGCTTCCGTGGCACACCCACGGAGCAACGGCCAAGCGGAAAGGGCAAATGCTGAAGTGTTGCATGGCCTGAGGATGAAGACTTTTGACAGGCTGCACAAGAGCGGAAGGTGCTGGATTGATAAGTTTCTAGCGGTTCTTTGGTCGATCAGAACGACGCCAAATCGAGCCACCGGCCAGACACCCTTTGCCCTGGTTTACGGGGCAAAAGCAGTTCTCCCCGCAGAACTCATATACGGGTCACCTCGAGTGCTCGCTTATGATGAGCTTGAGCAAGAGCGACTGCGGCAAGATGACGCGACGCTCCTCGAGGAAGATTGTCTTCAGGCGGCTGTGAGAGCAGCAAGCCTTGCGTCGCTACCATAGCCGCAAGGTTCATGCCCGAAGCTTTGAGGAAGGTGACCTTGTTGTTCGGCACGTTCAGTCGGCCAAGAATGCCAACAAGTTGACGCCAAAGTGCGAAGGCCCTTACAGGGTAACACGAGACACCAGGTCTGGCGCAGTCCGCCTGAAGACCGAAGATGCCATTCCAGTGAGAAACTCCTGGAATATCAAGCATCTTCGCAAGTTTTACCCGTAAGGCGCGGCTGACGGGCCCCCCGGCAAGCCACCTTTTGTACAAGCTTTGTCGACTAGGCATGTAATCCTCTGTACAAAGCCAGGCACAGACCCTAAGCATAAATAAACGAAGCGCTGGTGCCCTAAGTTATAGCATGCATGCTAGATTGAGTCTCTCCCTCGGTTAGGGTTGATAGTGCTTAGCGGCGACTAACCCCTAGCATAGAGGCTGAGTTTCCATCTCTTTGTTCCTATCCATCCTATTTGGTTTGCAGGATACATAAATGTTTCTGCCAAGCTAAGTGGAGGGAAGAGAACAAGCCGGCACTCCAGACCCGGCAAGCCAAGCTTGCCGGGGGCTGAAGACACAAAGGTCCACCCACGGGAAGCTAGGGTTGCCGGGGGCTGCAGATCCAGATAAGTTTTCTTATCCCCTGTAACGCATTTCCATATAAAGGTTGGGACGTATGAAACCTCGTTTCATTCCAAGACTGCCATGCTCCATTCATTCCTGTCGCTCGAGAACTTCTTCTCAGTTCAGGATTTGGTTGTAGCCGTGGTGGCAAGGAAGCAAGCATAGGGCCCACCCCTACTTCGCCCCTGCCTCCGCCAAGGGCATAAGTATGGTCGAACAAAGTAGGGGAGTGGCAAGGCCTGCTACCGGCAATAGTGTTTATTGAAAATAACAAGGATTTGTTCCTTGGTATGGGCTTTGCTCACACACACACAAGACCCGGCAAGCACCCTTTTTTTCATTAATACATTCCATATAGGTACAGTTCGTACTGAATGTAAACATGAACATGGAGAATACAAGTTTTAAATCTAACTAAGGCCCATAGGCTTACAAGCCGAAAAAAAGATAAGGTGCTCGTAATCCCTTTCTTGTCCCTCTCCTAAGGAAATGGAACAAGAAGGAAAAAGGGCGGAAGGAGCGCCTAGGCGAGGTACAAGCAGCAGAAGGTGCCAAGAGAACATGTCGGCGGCCGCCTAGGAGAGGGCTGGTGCTGGTGGTGCCGGAGGAAGAGCTGGAAGATGAGGCAGCGGTCCGTTAATACGCTACGAAGCCATCGGTGCCATCATACTCCAATTTGATGGCCCGCCACCCGCCTTCTTCGCCTTCTCCAGCTTTCCCACGCAGGCTGCCCAAGGAGGCAACCCCTAGAAGTTCAAGGAGTTGGCTCCATCGGGAGAAGGAGCCTGGTGCAGATGCTGCTGCTGCCGGCACTGCCCCGGAGTGGTGGGTCCGACACCTAGTCGGACCCGTCATCCTCTTGCCTGCTACCCTTATCGTCATTGCCGCTGTCCTCCTTGTCTCTCTCGCTTGAGGACGAGTCTTCGTCATACAAGGATCTCTCCATGCAACACTTCCGGCGAGTTTTGAATTCGCCAAAGACCTTGACGAAGAGGATGACATTCTCCATCAACTTGAAATAGAGAATGAGCCCCACCGTCAGGCTGTGGATGCGAGCGAAGATCTTCCATCAGTGGCGAAGATACAAGACATGAGGGGTTGGGAAATTAACACCGGCCCATGTGCCGCTGTTCCCGCAGCCCCTCATGTGCAGCCTCAGCGCCTGCGGCGGATCGAGCTCCATCTCCCGAGCGAATGGGGTCGGGAGACGAAGGAGACGGTGCACCGTCCAGCACAGCCTGATGAAGAACTCCCGGGGGTTGTCCCCTGCGTGGCCCTCCATTGGGGGAAGGACCACTGGTGGAGGCGAGGCCGATACGCCACCCCTTCCTCCTCTTCCCCGAGCACCACGGTGGCCTCGGCCTCGCCCCCTCCCCCTTCCCCTCACAGCTGGCTCCGCCGCCACGGGCTCTTGGGGAGGAGCGACGCATTGTCGAGCGAAGACCCTCGCCACCACCGTCGAAGCATCAGTGCGCCCTCTCACCATGGCAGCAGAGAGGAAGGAGGAGGGATGGGGAGAGGCGGATGGTGAAGGACTGAGAGGCACCATCCCTCCCACTCCCCTCCTTATAAAGGGATGGGGTCGGGGCTCGGTTGCCCTTCTCAGCAATCCGCCTCATTAAGGTGACAGCGGGCGAGGCCATCGACCGCCCTCCCCGCCCAATTGAAGGCGCGTGGGTATCAACCCACACACGCATGTCTTCCCGTATTCCGTGCGCCTGTCATTCGCCCTATGTCGTGCATGCGGCGTATGTGGCATAAGGGACGGGCGTAATGGGATGCGTGGAGTGACAGTTCCTAGGTAAGGACAGTAAATGAGCAGCGGCCCTGCAGTCTCGAAGGGATACGCAAGCCGCCTCTTTACTGTTCACCACAGGATGACGCAAGCATGCTTCGATCACCCGCTCGCGTGACCCCCACGTCACACATGCAACGCAGATCGTGGGAGGGCACAGCGGGCGGAAAAATCACCTCAGTTAAGACGGCCCCACCTGCCCGTGCACTGTCTCTGGGCCTAGCCCAACAACGCGTTGTGCTTATGTGTGGCCCAGGCCCGGGGGCTCCTATCGGTGTACTAAAGTAGGGGCGATCCTTTGTACCCCTTACTTGTGCACGGGCAGTCAGAGCCGCGCCCACGGCCATGCTTAAGCAGAGCAGGGACAGGGAATCAAAACTGCGAGATGATCAAAGCAACGCCAAGACATAGGCATAAAGAGCAAGAAGGCGAGGTGGTTTCCCCGGCAAGACCCTTGCCGGGGCAGCCTCCACGGCCCCGGCAAGGACCTTGCCGGGGCAGCTTACCCAACGCCAGCCGGGCGCGCCACCCTTGAGCCCCAGGTTTTCCAATGCCACCAACCGCATTGAGACCAAGGCTTGGGGGCGCCTCCTTGATGGCATGCAGATCTTTGTGAAGACAAGAAACACTCCAAATCATATGAGGATTAGAAGACGACGAACCTCGGCGAGATCCTCACCAAGGAAATCCACGAGACCCCCGGCAAGATCCTTGCCAGGGACGACCATGACGCCACGGCAAGACCCTTGCCGGGGCCCCGGCAAGGCCCTTTCCGACAACATCCGCGAGGCCACAGCTAGGCCCGCACCCGCCCAGTTTCTGCCACCGCTCCCATGCCGCTGCCAGCCCACCAAATAGGAAGACACCTGCGTGTCGACGTGAGGTTTCCAAGCCAACTCAGCGCATGCCTACGTGGTGCATGCAAATCTTCGTGAAGGCCCTACCACCGCGCCACCTCAGCAGCTTGCCAACCTACAGGGCGCTGACCGCCTCGCTGGACCAGGCGTGTGTCGAAGCAGGGCGAGCCGGTGGTAATTCAAGGGGACACATCAGATGGCGCATTAAATGCGTATTGTCCCGTAATGGCTAAGCGATAAGCTTAGCCACAGTACCCCGATGCCACCTCCTGTGTGCCACTGTGGTGATCCCCTTGCCTATAAAAGGAGGCCCGAGACATCCAGGAGAAGGATTCGGACCCTGGGACAAGCTACGCTCATTGTAGCTAGCTCAAGAACTCCAGGAACACAAATATACACATCAAAGCAAGACAAGGGTATTACGCATCCTTGCGGCCCGAACCTGGGTAAACGACCCGTGTGTTTGTGCTGACTGCTAATCCCACTCTTCTCACGACCCCGCGCCCCGCAACCCTAGTAGGGATTCTTGTGATCCCATAGGTGTCATTTTCCCCCGACATTCACAAAGCACATACCTTGATAAAGTTTTGAAGAAGTTCAAAATGGATCAGTCAAAGAAACGGTTCTTGCCTGTATTACAAGGTGTGAAGTTGAGTCAGACTCAATGCCCGACCACTGCAAAAGAGAGAAAATGAAAGTCATTCCCTATTCCTCATCCATAGGTTCTGTCATGTATGCTATGATGTGTACCAGACCTGATGTGTGCCTTGCTATAAAACTAGCAGGGAGGTGTCGGGGAAACTGATCCACAAACACCTATGGGGCTGGCGGACCGAGCCCCTTTTGGTTCGGCGGGGGGCGGAGGTCGCAGAAGAGTAGATCGAGGCGAAGCACACGAGCGGTTTACCCAGCTTCGGAGCTCTCCGGAGAGATAACACTCCTACTGCTGCTTATCTGATTGTATTGTGTTCTTGCCCGGGTGCGCTGAGTGCTACAGTACACGTGAGACCGAGCGTGAGTGTTCTCTGGTTCCTAACTGAAGCGAACCCCCTCTACATTGCGCATGGGCCTCCTTTTATATGTTCAAGGGGTCACCGACAGGTGGCAACGCAGAGAAGGGTAAAAATGGAAAAGGGGTTGCGGTTGGTACAACCACCTGCACAGTGCATCCAACCTAACCCTGACGGTAGGGGACAAAGGCATTAAATGCCCGTCTGCGTCGCCCAAACAGTGTAAAAAGGGACCGTCAGGGGCGCCACCGCTCGCCACGATGGTAGTCTTGTCAGCTTCGCATGCCACCGCGCACCGCCGGCTGCACAGCCTTCCGCCAGGCGCGCCTGGGAAGGCCCC
Organism: Triticum dicoccoides; assembly: GCF_002162155.2. NCBI lineage: Eukaryota > Viridiplantae > Streptophyta > Magnoliopsida > Poales > Poaceae > Triticum > Triticum dicoccoides. Next base: position 377,999,753 of record NC_041387.1, read on the forward strand.
CAGAGCGACACGTTGGTGGATGTGCTGGAGCGTGGGTACAGAGTGGTAGCCTGCCGCGGCAAGCGCCTTGCCGCGGCCGTTGTCTTGTCGCGTCCGGAAGCTTGTCGCTGACCGGGCCTTGCCGGGATGCGCGGCGCGTCGCGGCAGGTTCCTTGAAATGCCTTGATTGTCCTTCCCGGCAAGCTCCTCTTGCCGGGGCCTTGTCTCCTGAGCTTAAATACTTTGTTCTTGAATGGCTCCAAAGGAACCACGGAGGACTTTGGCGGTCACCCGGCAAGCCTTGCCGCGGGGTGCTGCAACTGCCCGTGCACAAGTTCGGGATACTAGGGTACCCCTACTCTAGTACACCGACAGGAGCCCCCAGGCCTGGGCCACACACGGTGTCGAGCGCTGTTGGGCCAGGCCCAAAACAGGGCACGGGCACACACGGCCTAGGTTACGCCGAATCTTTCTCCGTATCCACCGCGCCCTCCCTCTTTATCGTGGGAGAGATCGTGGGTGGCTTCTTTATTCGGAAGGGCGAAACGTCCGCCCCCTCCCTCTTTATAAGCAGGGGAAACAGGGGCAGTTCGCCCACTTCGCCGGTTGCTACTCCATTCTCGAAAATCTCCGCCGCTCTCCTCCTTCTTCTTAAAGTCGAAAGAGAGCAGTGCTCCGCCCCCCCCCCCCATTGCCACCAGCATCACCAACGCCGCCGATCTCCCCCACCACCTCCGCCATGGCTCCAAAAGCCGACAAGGGGAAGGGCGTGAAGTCGGCCGAGGCGCAGCGGCTCGCGGCACTGCGGAAGGAGCGGGCCCTCTTCTCCCCTTAGCTCGGTGCGAAGGAGCTGAGGGAGTACTACTACCTCTTCTGGTCGACGGAGACGCGAGCGCATCCGCGCACGAGGGTACTCCCAGCCACCGCTTCGAGACTGGCTCCGAACGGGTATCCCTTTTTCGCGTTGTTCTTCTACTGTGGGCTCTGCCCGCCTTTCTCTGAATTCTTTTGCGACATCATGAACACCTACGGGTTCCGCCTCCTTGACTTCACCCCCAACGCCGTTCTGACCATGGCAGTTTTCGCACATCTATGCGAAAACTTTGTCGGAGTCCACCCAAACGTAGCCCTTTTCCGCCACTTCTTCATGCCTCGGGTTGAGAGAGGAGAGCCTCTTGCCGGCGGGATCGCTTGGATCTCGAGAGTCGGCAAGAAGGAAGCATATCTAGAGGGTGAGCTCCGCAGCAAGTGGGAGGAGTGGAGAGCAGAGTGGTGCTGGATCGTCGAGGAGAACCCGCAGCCATTTACTGCCCTGCGACAAGCCCCAATAGCGCGCGGCAACGATTGGAGCAACGTGGCCGTGGAAGACGGCGGGCTGAAAATTGCCATCACCCGGATCCTTCGCCTCAGGCTTGCCGGGCTCACCGTAGGCGATGTCGGCGCAGATTTTCTTTGCCGCCGCATCGCCCCCTGCTGGAGAGGGGGAGACCCGCCTGGGAGTTCAAGAACTCGGCAGATATCATGAGGCTGCGCCCGGGCCTCAACTTCAACTTCACCATCCTGGAGCTGGATGCGATGCTCCTGGAGCTGTTCAAACGTGATCCTCAACATCCATTCACGTTGCCGAGGACCGTTGTTCCATTGTGCAACAATTCTTCGCTCGACCGGATCCGCGCAATGATGTCGTTGTGCGATTCGCACGGAATCGCCCCAACTTGGCAAGAACCCGCGGATGACGTCGTGCGGGCGTTCTTCGAAGACTTGGTAGAAGTGCCGGTCTGTGCTGATGAACAGAAGAGCCTCACCCTGCGACACCACTGATGATGAGATGCAGCGCATCGCCACTAGGCTGGAAGAGGTGGCGGCAGCAGTTGCCGTGGGCGAGTTCGGGTTCACCATGGAGGAGGCAGAGGCAGCAGAGGCGGCAAGCCTTGCCGAGCGCGAGGAGTTTGTCGGCGAGGAAGACCTTGCCGGCCCTGAAGCTGAGCCGAGCGAGCCCGGCGAGGAAGAGCCCGAACCTTCAGACAGCTTGCCGCAGGCGGAGCCCCCGGCCCCGCCAAGAAGGCGTCTTCGCAAGGCCGCGGTCGTAGCGGGACGGCAGACGGGTCAATAGCCGCCGAGCCGCGCGACACGCTCTACTGCGGCAAGCACCGTTGCCGCGGGAGCGCCTCACGCCGCTGCGGCAACTGGAGCGGGGTCTTCCTGGTCCACCGCCACTGCTCCTGCCAAGCGGGCGAGGGAGCCCACTCCTCCGCCTCGTCGCACCGGAGGCGAGCCGGACTTCGATCTCTCCGCGCTCAGCTCCGACGAGGAAGAAGAAGAGTGAGATCCCTTGTTGTTCTTGTTGTTCTTCAATTCTTGCTATCTTGCTGCTTTCGTCTTGTATCTGACTTGCTTCGATCTGAATCCATTCCTTTTCAGGATGCTGGCCCAGAGAGCGGCAAAGAGAGCCAAGGCCCCGGTGATTATCATCGAAGATGATCCCACCGTGTCAGCAGGGGGTGTGTCTAAGACCACCTTGACGGACCCGGCAACTACTCCCCAAAGCAGCCCCCAGCGCAGCCCCCAGCGTAAGTTTATAGTTTACTTCCTGCCGTCAGGCGCGCATGGGTGCTCTTTTCTCTACTGATATCTTGACTGTTGGATTTGTGTAGGAGCAGAACAGCCTCACCAGGAATGCCCGGAAGCTGCTCCCGAAGTGCCATCTGCTTCGACTACGCCGCCAAGGGAGGAGTCCCTGGCAAGGGAGCGTTCTCCGGCAAGGGAGAACTCTCCGGCAAGGGACAGTTCTCCGGCAAGAGACGGCACCAGTGATCCTCCGGCGGTTGAGACCGCGGCCGCCGATCCTAGCACAGGTAATTTTCTTGCCTGAAAGCTTCCCTTGGGTTCTTCTTCTTCTGATTTTCTTTTTGAGTGTTCGCTTGACCTTCCTCCCTTCTTCGGTCGTCAGATCCACCTACCACGGAGCCGATGGAGACAGAGGCCGCCGGCGAGGAGGACGTGCGCGGCAACAATGATGACACCGCCGCCACCGAAGAAGAGGCCGGTGCTGATGATCTCGCCGGCGAAGAGGACGCCAAGGCTACCGCCGTAGAAGCAGCGAGGGATCCAGCGATCGCACTGACGGCCCCGAGGCCGCAGGAGCGCCAGGCGCTACACCGACCGCCGATCCCTCCGCCGATGTTGCAGCGTCAGGCTCCGAAGAGCCCCAGCCCGGTACCTACTTGAAGGCCGGCGACGGTATCTTCATCAAGCTCCCCTGGGCGTCAAGCTCCAGGGCACTGGTCGAAGGAGAAATTTTTGACGAGGAGGTGCTCGCCTCCGCTGGGCTGGCGCTGGTCGACGCTCCAGGCAGCAGCAGCGACGAGTCTGAGGAGGAGCGGCTGCTGCGGAAGCTGCTATCGCTCTACCGCGCCCGAGAAACCAAGCTGGCATCCCGAGAGGCGCTTGTCGCGAAGGCGGGAGTTGATATTGAGAAGCGTGCGGAGGAGCTCCGGGGTCTGAGGCAGGAAACTCTCCGGTCCCTAGCGGAGGAGCGGGAGCAACTTCTTGAGGAGCGGAAAGCTTTCCTCCTCGAGAAGGCTGAAGCTGAAGAGAAGCAACGGCTTGTCGCCGAAAACTTATTTGCGCAGGAAGGAGAGTTGGCGCAGCGCAAGGTCAATCTTGACAGCCACGAGGAGGAGCTTGCCGCGTACGAGCAAGCGATTGGCGGGGCTCTCAAGGAGGCAAGGGATCCTGACGCAGCTGCCGAGGCCGCCAAGAAGGAGCTGGAGGTGAAGGTGGCGCAGCTGGAAGCCGATCTCAGGGCGAGCGGCGACGAGCTTGCCGCGCTCAAGCGTGAGCGCGAGAAGGATGCTGCCGCTCATGGTGAGCTGCAAGGCCTTCTCGCAGAGAGGAGCAAGGAGCTCAGCGCCGCGAAGGATTCCAATGCGGATCTCGAGTTGAAGCTGGCCACCTTGACTCAGACGCTGGACGGCGCCAGGGAGCGGGAGGTGGCCTTGTCGGAGAAGATCAAGGCCGACGAGGCGCTGCTGGCGAGTGCTGCTGCCGCCCACGACGCCTTCAGAGAGACTGTGGAGCACTGGACTAAGGTTCTGGTGAATATTGCCGCCGCCATCGACGGGGAGTTGGCGCATCTGGGGGTGGAGGATCTCGGGTACTCCTCCGACGAGCACCTCCAACCCAGCGCCAAGCTCAGCTTGTTCTTCAAGGGCGTGGCGACGGCCCTCCAGCGACTCCGGGAGAAGATCACAAAGCAGCTGGCCGACGAGTCGCGCAGGATCTGCGCGGGGGCTCTCCAGAAGGTGCTGATGAAGGTGGCGTTCCGCAATCCAGGCCTCAACCTCACCAACGTCCTCAAATCCTTGCCGCCGGATGCTGATCTGGATGCTCTCAAGGCCCTTGTCGCACCCATTGTGGACAAGGTGAGCGAGATTAAGAGGGTTGAGGGCGATCACGTAGATTAAGCCGCCCGTTTTCTTTTTCTCTTTGTCGCTGCTGGTCATGTCACGAGAACAATCTATTAGAGCTGCGACAAGCTATCTTGCAATATAACTTCATTTTGGGTAGAGATTGCTATGTTATTTCCTTTACTTGCTCCCTTCCTTTGTATGTTTTTACCCTACGCTTTTAGTGAACTTGACGGCGCAGGCACCTTTGCCGCGAGCGCTGAGTGCGGGACATCAACAGCCTGCTGGCGATGCCGCTTCCGACAAGAAACCTTGTCGCAACTAGTCGCAGCTCACTTAAGTTGTTGAGCGGACTCGAAACAAAGTAAGGGCGCAACTAGCTATGAGTTGGTTCCTCCGCGCACAGGTTTTCCATACAAAGTACGGTCGTTCAAGGAATATAACTTAAAAATTTAAAAACTGATTGCTCAAACTTTGGCAACTTAGCTTTTCTGTCGTTTGCTTTCCGGCAAGGCAAAACTTGCTTGAACGATGCCTGGTCACATCATAATCTTCTCCTTTCCCCCCCAGCAAACTTGTGTGCGAGGGAACATTGCTTTCCTTTATTAGAAAAAGAAAGAAGAGAAAATAAAGATATGGTGCCTTCCGGCTCGTTATTGCTTACCGGGGGTTGCGCTGCACAAAGTGTCAGATAATACATGCAAATATAAGGTAGAAAGCATGAAATTGACAAGGTGTGCGGAGCACATGAGCTTTACTTATGCACGGGATCTGCGCCCAGCTTTGTACAAAAGGATTACATGCAACATCGGCAAGACTTGTACAGAAGGTGGTTGCCGGAATGGGTTCTGGCAACCGCGCCCTACAGGTAAAACTTACGAAGATGCTCAATGTTCCAGGAGTTGCTCACCGGAGTGCCATCTTCGGTCTCAAGGCGGACTGCGCCAGGCCTAGTGACTCGTTTCACCCGGTAAGGGCCTTCCCACTTCGGCGTCAACTTGTTGGAATTCTTGGCGGACTGAACGCGCCGAAGAACAAGGTCGCCTTCCTCGAAGCTTCTGGCATTAACTTTGCGGCTATGGTAGCGGTGCAAAGCTTGCTGGTATCGAGCAGCTCGTACAGCAGCCTGAAGACGGTCCTCCTCAAGGAGCAGCGCGTCATCTTATCGCAGCTGCTCTTGCTCAAGCTGATCATAAGCGAGCACTCGAGGTGATCCGTATACGAGTTCCATGGGGAGAACTTCCTCTGCTCCATAGACTAGAGCGAAAGGTGTCTGGCCAGTGGCTCGATTTGGCGTCGTTCTGATCGACCAAAGAACCACTGGCAGCTCCTCGATCCAGTTTCTTCGGCACCTGCGCAGCCTGTCGAAAGTTCTGGTCTTGAGACCGCGCAGCACTTCAGCATTTGCCCTCTCCGCTTGACCGTTGCTTCTCGGATGAGCAACAGAAGCGAAGCAGACCTTGGCGCCAAGATCCTGGACGTACTGCATGAAGGTGCGGCTCGTGAATTGCGTGCCGTTGTTGGTGATGATCCTGTTAGGGATCCCGAAATGGCAAACAATCGACCTAAAGAACTTGACTGCTGACTGTGCTGTCATCTTTCTCACTGGTTCCACTTCCGGCCACTTTGTGAACTTGTCGATTGCAACGTACAAGTACTCGAAGCCCCCGACAGCTCGGGGAAAGGGGCCAAGGATGTCGAGCCCCCAGACCGAAAATGGCCAGGATAAAGGGATCGTCTGGACAGCTTGAGCTGGCTGGTGTATCTGCTTGGAATGGAACTGGCACGCTTCACACTTGGTTACTTGTGCAGTTGCATCCTGGAGGGCTGTCGGCCAAAAGAAACCTTGCTGGAACGCTTTGCTGGCAAGTGCTCTTGCGCCAATGTGGTGGCCACATATGCCTCCATGTATCTCTGCCAACAGCTTTTGTCCGTCTTCCCGGTGAATACACTTCAATTTCACGTCGTTGAGTCTTCCTCTGTACAGTGTGTTGTCAACAAACTGGTACATACTTGACTACCGGGCTACTCTTTCCGCTTCTTCTTGCTCTTCGGGAAGTTCTCCTGTCTGAAGGAAACGGACAATCTGCTGCGCCCATGCTAGAGCTTGCGGCTCGGCAACAAGGACTAAAGGCACATCTGCTGCTGCGGGAACATTCACTTCTACGGCGAGAACCTGTGGCTCTGCCGGAGCTTGATGTTCCCCGGCAAGCTTGCCGGAGCAAAACTTGTCGGTAGCGTCTGCTTCAACGGAACAAACCCTAAGGCTTCTTGGAGCAGACTGCTCCTTAGCATCCTCAGTGTTGATCTTGGGGACCTTCTTGGCGGCGGCTTCGGGGAGCTCTGCCGGAAAGTAGTCACTAGAAATCAACTTCCTCTTCTTGCTTTGTCCAGTTGATAGTGTTACAGATGGTTGAGTCAGCTTGAGCATGAAGATCCCTGGTTCCACAGGCAACTTCAGTGCGGCGCACTTTGACAGGCCATCGGCAATGTCGTTCTGAGCTCTTGGAACATGTTCCATCTGCAGGCCGTCAAAGTGCTCTTCTAGCTTCCTCACTTCATCAACATATGCTTCCATCAACGGACTCTGATAGTTCTTGTTCACTTGGCGGACGACAAGCAGTGAGTCACCCCTGACAACGAGCTTCTTGATCCCAAGGTCCGCTGCGATCCTGAGACCGGCAAGCAATCCTTCATACTCTGCGGTATTGTTCGTTGCTTGCTCCTTGGGAAAGTGCATCTGGACTACGTACTCGAGGTGCTCTCCGGTGGGTGCAACAAGTAGCACGGCCGCACTGGCGCCTTGCAGCGAGAAGGCACCGTGAAAGTACATCAGCCACTCTTTGCTTGCTTCCTTGACGGGGATGCTCGTCTCTGGAATTTCTTCATCTGGTGTTGGCGTCCACTCTGCTATGAATTCTGCCAATGCTCTGCTTTGGATAGTTGAAGTGCTCTCAAACTTGAGGCCAAAGCTTGACAGTTCCAGCGCCCACTCGACAATCCTGCCTGTCGCTTCTGGATTTTGCAATATCCTCTTCAGCGGAAACCGAGTGACGATTGTGATCTCATGTGCTTGGAAGTAATGGCGCAGCTTTCTCGAGGCCATGAGGAGGCCGAAAAGCAATTTCTGCACACCAGAGTACCTTGACCTAGCCCCCTGCAGAAGGGAGCTGACAAAGTAAACTGGGCGCTGCACCATTCTCTTCTGCATCTTCTCATGCTCCTGCGCAGATCCATCCTTGTCGGGACCGAAGCTTGCCGATGAAGTCCTCTGATTGTTGCTGGATGTGTCTGCCGTGGTTGGTAGCTCATCATCCGCTTCCCTCTCTGCTACTAACGCAGCACTAACCACTTGATTGGTCGCCGCTATATATAGCATCAACTTCTCTTGTGGCTTAGGTGCGACAAGTGTTGGAGTGGAGGACAGGTATCTCTTCAAGTCCTGGAGCGCAGCCTCCGCCTCTGGAGTCCATTTCATTGGACCTGCCTTTTTCAAAATTTTGAAAAATGGCAGGGCACGCTCAGCCGACCTAGAGATAAACCTGCTGAGAGCAGCCATGCAACCGGCAAGTCTTCGTACATCCTTGACGCCCTTTGGTGCTTCAATCTGCTCAATGGCCTTGATCTTGTCGGGATTGGCTTCAATTCCGCATTGAGACACAAAGAACACGAGAAGCTTGCCGGAGGGGACTCCAAACACGCACTTCTCGGGGTTGAGCTTGAGGTTGATCTTGCGCAGATTTGCAAAGGTTTCGTCCAAATCTTGAATCAGAGTTGCCTTGTCCTTGCTCTTGACCACTATGTCATCCATGTAGGCTTCCACATTTCTGTGTATTTGCAGTTCAAAAGCGTCATGGACTACCCTTGCAAATGTTGAACTAGCATTCTTCAAACCAAAAGGCATCCGTACGAAACAATATGTGCCACATGGGGTAATGAATGCGGTCTTCTCCTCATCCTCTTCTGCCATGAAGATCTGATGATATCCTGAGTATGCATCAAGAAATGAAAGCAAGTCACATCCGGCCGTGGAGTCAAAAATCTGGTCGATGCGCGGCAAGGGAAATGGGTCTTTGGTACAAGCTTTATTAACATCGGTAAAGTCAATACAAAGCCTCCATTTCCCGTTTGCCTTATGCACGACTACAGGATTGGCCAACCACGTAGGATGGAGCACTCCTATGACAAGGCCTGCTGCTTCCAACTTCTTGATCTCTTCTGCAATGAATTCTTGGCGCTCCACTGCCTGTTTCCTGACTTTCTGTTTGACGGGCCGCGCATGAGGGCAGACGGCGAGATGGTGCTCGATTACTTTCCTGGGAACACCGGGGATGTCAGACGGTTGCCACGCAAACACGTCGACATTCGCCCACAGGAAAACAATGAGCGCGCTTTCCTATTTAGGGTCGAGAGTGGCACTGATGGTGAAGGTACCACCAGTGCCGTCCTCCTTGGAGGACACCTTCTTGGTCTCTGGTGGAGCTGCCATTGTCTTCTTACACTTGCCGGTGGAGCTCGATGGTGCGTCCTCGACGGTAGCGCAGCACTCCGAAGAGGTGCGCTTGCCGGAGTGGGCATCAGAACTCTTGCCGGACTTGGTCTTCTTCTTCGCCCCGGGAGCTTCAGCGGCAAGTGACTTGCGATCTGTTGCGGCTGCTGGTTCCCGGTAGATCTTGTCGGCGCAGATAAGGGCATCCTTCTTGTCGCCAGGGACAGAGATGACACTTATCAGGCCTGGCATCTTCAGCACATTGTATGCATAGTGAGAGGCTGCCATGAACTTGGCCAGTGCCGAACGGCCAAGTATCCCATTGTAAGGCAATGAATAGTCAGCAACGTCAAAAGTGACCCTCTCAGTCCTGAAGTTCAGCTCGCTGCCAAATGTTACCGGCAACGTGATCTTTCCCTTCGGCTTGCTCCTTCCCGGATTGATTTCTTGAAATGTGCCAGTCTCTTCGAGCTTGCCATCAGGGATCTGGAGTTTCTGGAGCACCGCGGAGGAGATCAGATTCAAGCCGGCCCCGCCGTCCACTAGCATCTTAGTGACCTTGAGGTTGCGGATAGTTGGTGAAACCAACATCGGCAAGCACCCGACAACAGTTATGTGATCTGGGTGGTCCCCAATATCAAAGATGATAGGCATGCTGGACCATTTCAGAGGCCTGCGCGACTCGACGGGTGGTTCTGCCGCATTGACTTCCCGCACCCATTGCTTGAGCTGGCAGTGTGAAGTATGCAGAGAAGCACCGCTGTCAACGCACAGGACCTCTGTGGCTTTCTGGAACTCCTGCTCATCGGTCTCATCTTCATCCATATCTTCATCGTCGTCGTCATCTTCATCCTTGTCGCGACCACGGGGAGGTCTGTCTCCTTGCCGCTGCTTGGCCTTGTCGCGGCGTCCTCCTCGGCCGGGACGTTTCTTGCTGGCTCTCCCAGCACCTTCCTAGGCTTTCTCCTTGTCGCGCCGCTCGTATTCAACCTTTTGTTGCTCAACAAGCTGCTCGACCTTCTTGCAGCTCTGGAGGTCATGGCCCTTGGTGCGGTGGATCTTGCAGTATTGCTTGTTGGTGCCGTCCTGCTTGTCGGCGACCGCCACATCTGCGGCAACCTCCTTGCCGGAGCTACCAGCTTTGGGCTTCTTGCCAGACTGCTCAACGACCAGCACCTCTTTGCCTTTCTTCTTCCTGTTGTTCCGCCGCCGGTTCTTCCTTGCCGGGGCAGTCTCCTCACTATCAGATCCCCCTGCTCCTATATTCTCTCCGAGGAGTTTCCTCCCTTCCTCAGCCCGTGCACACTTGTCGACCAGGGCATATAGCTCACTGACATCTCTGATCTTGCACATCGCCATCTCCTCCCGCATCCTGCGGTTCCGCACGTTCTGGTGGAACGCGCTGATCACCGCGGCAGGGGTGGACGTCTGGGATGTTGTGTTGTACGCGGCTGAATCTCTGAATGTACTTGCGCAGGGGCTCTCCTTCCTTCTGGGCGAGCAGATGAAGGTCACTCTCTTGGCCATGAGGCTTGTGGCCGCCTGTAAAGCCGCCGACAAACTGATGGCATAGATCTGCCCAGGAGGATATGGAGTTGTCCGGCAAGTGCATGTGCCAGGATCTGACATTGGGCTTGAGCACCAGCGGGAAGTAGTTGCAAGGATCTTATCGTCCCGCCCCCCAGCAGCTTGCACCACGATGGTGTAGATGCTGAGGAACTCCGATGGATGCGACTTGCCGTCGTACTTATCTGGTACATCTAGCTTGAAATTCTTCGTACTGGGCCACTGGACTTGCCGCAGCTCATGAGTGAACGCAGGGAAACCTACCGCGTACGGCAAGTCGCCTGGTTCCCCTGGCGCATTCATGTCAATAGAGGGCCCAACGCGCTTGTCGGATTGACGTCGCGCTTCTCTCCAGCGCTCGATGCGAGTACGAGCGTCTTCTTGCAGTCATTCGTGAAGAACTTGGCGCTGATCGCGACGAGCTCGTGGATCTGACGATGCGGTGGAGTTGCTGTCGAGGTGGATCCGACGAGTCGGCGATCTTGGCCTTCGGGATGGAGAGTGCATGGTGGTTGCACCCCCACCGGTTTTGTCGCCACCGGCTTGTGCCTGGCAGTCCTGCCGCGGCCGCGATGCACTTGGCTGCCGCAGAGTGTCGCCGTTGGCAAAGCCGATGAGACTCTGAATGGTGGCCCTCCATTGGTCAATCTTTTCTTCTGCTGGAGGGTAATCCAGGAGCAGTTGAGCTCGCGCCAAAGCTTCTGCTGGAGTGGTGGGTGGCAGTGGCGAACGGTGCGAGGAGCGGGATATGCTCGGACTTCTAACTATGTTAGAAGGAGCAGTATCCCGTCCAGGCGACCGTGCCTCGCTCGTGCCAGCATGTTGGCGTGCATGCTAGTCTTGAGCACCCCGAGATCCACCAGCTCGATCTTGGCCCAACAAACGTATGGTACTGCAAGTACCATGACGCTGTCGGTCCTGCGCCTCCTGAGATGGGCGCGGTACATGTACGGACGCCGAGGTCTGTGCAGCCTTGTCCTTGGACCGACCAGCATCGTGAGCTTCCTCGTAGACGTCCGTTCTTCCGCCGGCGTCCACTCCGCCACCCGTTTGCTCCAGTGGTGATGGAAGTGACGTGGACGGAGCAGCTGCTGCCGAAGTTTTCTTCTTCGGTGGCATGTCAATGAAGAAAATGAAGATCTAGCTCGTGTGAACGCCGGATCAGGTTCACACAATCTCGACGCCCCCTACCTGGCACGCCAAAGATGTCGGGGAAACTGATCCACGAACACCTATGGGGCCGGCGGACCGAGCCCCTTTCGCTTCGGCGGGGGGCGGAGGTCGCACGAAGAGCAGATCGAGGCGAAGCACACGAGCGGTTTACCCAGCTTTGGAGCTCTCCGAAGAGATAACACTCCTACTGCTGCTTATCTGATTGTATTGTGTTCTTGCCCGGGTGCGATGAGTGCTACAGTACACGCGAGACCGAGCGTGAGTGTTCTCTGGTTCCTAACTGAAGCGAACCACCTCTACGTTGCGCATGGGCCTCCTTTTATATGTTCAAGGGGTCACCGACAGGTGGCAACGCAGAGAAGGGTAAAAATGGAAAAGGGGTTGCGGTTGGTACAACCACCTGCACAGTGCATCCTACCTAACCCTGACGGCAGGGGACAAAGGCATTAAATGCCCGTTTGTGTCGCCCAAACAGTGTAAAAAGGGACCGTCAGGGGCGCCACCGCTCGCCAAGATGGCAGTCTTGTCAGCTTCGCATGCCACCGCGCACCGCTGGCTGCACAGCCTTCCGCCACGCGCGCCTGGGAAGGCCCCCAGAGCGACACGTTGGTGGATGTGCTGGAGCGTGGGTACAGAGTGGTAGCCTGCCACGGCAACTGCCTTGCCGCGGCCGTTGTCTTGTCACGTCCGGAAGCTTGTCGCTCACCGGGCCTTGCCGGGACGCGCAGCGCGTCGCGGCAAGTTCCTTGAAATGCCTTGACTGGCCTTCCCGGCAAGCTCCTCTTGCCGGGGCCTTGTCTCCTGAGCTTAAATACTTTGTTCTTAAATGGCTCCAAAGGAACCACAGAGGACCTTGGCGGTCGCCCGGCAAGCCTTGCCGCGGGGTGCTGCAACTGCCCGTGCACAAGTTCGGGATACTAGGGTACCCCTACTCTAGTACACCGACGGGAGGTACCAAAGTAATCTAGGAGTGGATAACTAGACAGCGGTCAAGAACATCCCGAAGTACCTGAAAAGTACTAAGGATATGTTTCTCGTTTATGGAGGTGACAAAAAGCTCGTTGTAACTGGTTACGTCGATGCTAGCTTTGACATTGATCTGGATGACTCTAAGTCACAAACCGAATACGTATTTATATTGAATGGTGGAGCTGTCAGTTGGTGTAGTTCTAAGAAAAGCATCGTGGCGGGATCTACGTCTGAAGCGGAGTGCATAGCTGCTTCAGAAGCAACGAATGAAGGACTCTGGATGAAGGATTTCATATTCGATCTAGGTGTAATACCTAGTGCATCGGGTCCAATGAAAATCTTTTTTGACAATACTAGAACAATTGCCTTGGAGAAGGAATCTAGATTTCACAAAAGAACCAAACACATCAAGAGACGCTTCAACTCCATCCGTGATCAAATCAAGGAGGGAGACATGGAGATTTGCAAAATACATACGGATCTGAATCTGCAGACCCGTTGACTAAGCCTATTCCACGAGAAAAACATGATCAGCACCAAGACTCCATGGGTGTTAGAATCATTACATTGTAATCTAGATTAATGACTCTAGTGCAAGTGGGATACTGAAGGAAATGTGCCCTAGAGGCAATAATAAAGTTGTTATTTATATTTCCTTATATCATGATAAATGTCCATTATTCGTGCTAGAATTGTATTAACCGGAAACTTTATACATGTGTGGATACATGGACAAAAGACGGTGTCCCAAGTATGCCTCTACTGGACTAGCTCGTTAATCAAAGATGGTTAAGTTTCCTAACCATAGACATGTGTTGTCATTTGATGAACGGGATCACATCATTAGGAGAATGATGTGATGGACAAGACCTATCCATTAGCTTAGCATAATGATCCTTAAGTTTTATTGCTATTGCTTTCTTCATGACTTATACATATTCTTTTGACTATGAGATTATGCAACTCCCGGATAACGGAGGAATGCCTTGTGTGCTATCAAACATCAGAACGTAACTGGGTGATTATAAAGATGCTCTAAAGGTATTTCCGAAGGTGTTTTGTTGGGTTGGCATAGATCGAGATTAGGATTTGTCACTCCAAGTATCCGAGAGGTATCTGGACCCTCTCGGTAGTTCACATCATAATAAGCCTTGCAAGCAATGTGACTAATGAGTTAGTTGCGGGATGATTCATTACGGAACGAGTAAAGAGACTTGCCGGTAACGAGATTGAACTAGGTATGAAGATACCGATGATCGAATCTCGGGCAAGTAACATACCGACGACAAAGGGAATAACGTATGTTGTCATAACGGTTCGACCGATAAAGATCTTCGTAGAATATGTGGGAGCCAATATGAAAATCTAGGTTCTGCTATTGGTTATTAACCGGAGAGGTGTCTCGGTCATGTCTAGATAGTTCTTGAACTCGTAGGGTCCGCACGCTTAACATTCAATGACGATTTGTATTATATGAGTTATGTGATTTGGTGACCGAATGTTGTTTGGAGTCCCGGATGACATCACGGAGATCACGGACATGATGAGGAGTCTCGAAATGGTCGAGACTGGTATATTAGATGATAGTATTCAGACACCGGAAAGTGTTCCAGAATGTATCGGGTACATATCAGAGTTGGGGGGAGGTTACCGGAACCCCCGGGGGAAGATATGGGCCATATGGGCCTTAGGAGGGTGCGCGCCAGCCCACAGAGGGGTGGCGCCCTACCCCCAAGGAAGGAGGCCGAATTGGAGTAGGAGGAGGGGGCGGTGCTCCCCTCTTTCCCTCCTTCCCCCTCTCTTCCCTTCTTCCCCCTTCCGGTTAAAGGAAAGGGGGGTGAATCCTACTAGGAGCTGAAGTAGGACTCCACCTACTTGGGGCGTGTTGGGAAGTGTAGCATGCAATTTAAAAAAAATCCTACGCTCATGCAAGATCTATCTAGGAGATGCATACCAATGAGAGGGGGAGAGTGTGTCCATGTACCCTTGTAGACCGAAAGCGGAAGCGTTAACTTAATGCGGTTGATGTAGTCGAACGTCTTCTCGAATCAACCGATGAAGTGCCGAACGTACGGCACCTCCGAGTTCGGCACACGTTCAGCTTGATGACGTCCCTCGAACTCTTGATCCAGCAGAGTGTCGATGGAGTCGATGAGTTCCGTCAGCATGATGGCATGATGACTGTGTTGGTGAAGTGATCCGCGCAGGGCTTCACCTAAGCACTACGACAATATGACCGGAGGAGTAAACGGTGGAAGATGGGCACCGCACATGGCTAAACAATTCATGTGTCTTTGGGGTGCCCCCCACCCCCCGCCCACATATATAAAGGAGGAGGGGACGAGGCCGGACACAAGGGGCACACCAAGGGGGAGGAGTCCTACTAGGACTCCACTCCTAGTAGGATTCGGCCCCCCTTTTTATCCTTCGACCGGAGGGGGAATAGAGGAAGGAAGAGGGAAGAGGAAAGGGAAAGGGGGCGCGCCCCCTCCCCTAGTCCAATTCTGACTCCCCATGGGAGGGGGCATGGCCACCCCTTGTGGGCTGACTCCCCTCTCTCCTATGGCCCATGTTGGCCCAACAATAGGGGTTTCCGGTAAGCTCCCGGTACTTCGAAAAACATCTGAAACTTCCCGAAACCATACCAGTGTCCGAATCTAACCTTCCAATATATCAATCTTTACCTCTCAACCATTTGAGACTCCTCGTCATGTCTGTGACCTCATCCGGGACTCCGATCAACCTTCGGTCACCAAAACACATAACTTATACAATACCAATCGTCATCGAACGTTAAGCGTGCGGACCCTACGGGTTCGAGAACTATGTAGACATGACGAAGTGTCACACCCACGATGCGGCTATATCTCCCACGTGTCGAAGCACGACTTAGAGGCATAACCGCATTGTGGTTTTGTCGCAAGAAGGGTCATCTTCACACAATCCCATGTAATGAACAAGAATGGGATAAAGAGTTGGCTTACAATCGCCACTTCACACAATAAACATATAATTCACACATCAATCAGAGTGCACACATAGTCCGACTATGGACGAAGCCAAAAGAAAAGAAGATAACCCAACTGCTAGATCCCTGACCATCCCAACTGGGCTCCACTACTGATCAACATGAAACGATACATAGCAATGACCAAGGTCTTTGTTGAGCTCCCATCTGAGCTCAGTTGCATCATCTGCACTTGTATCATCGGCACCTGCAACTGTTGTGATGGTATCTGGTGGGTCACGAGGACTCAGCAATCTCAAAACACGTGAGATCAAGACTATTTAAGCTTATGGGTAGGAAGTGGTAAAGAGGTGGAGTTGCAGCAAGCACTAAGCAAATATGGTGGCTAACATACGCAAATAAGAGCGAGAAGAGAAGCAACGGAACGGTCGAGAAGCTAAAAGTGATCAAGAAGTGATCCTAAAACTACTTACGTCAAACATAACACAAAGACCGTGTTCACTTCTCGGACTCTGCCAAAAAGAGACCATCACGGCTACACACGCGGTTGATGCATTTTAATTAAGTCAAGTGTCAAGTTCTCTACAACCGGATATTAACAAATTCCCATCTGCCACATAACCACTGGCACGACTTTCGAAAGATAATACCCTGCAGGGGTGTCCCAACTTAGCCCATCACAAGCTCTCACGGTCAATGAAGGATATTCCTTCTCCCAGGAAGACCCGATCAAACTCGGAATCCTGGTTTACAAGACATTTTGACAATGGTAAAACAAGACCAGCAAGACAACCCGTTATGCCGACAAATCCCGATAGGAGCTACACATATCTCATTCTCAGGGAACACCGGATAAGCTAAGCGTACAGGTACCGACGTAATCCAAGTTGCCAAGGAATGGTCCCGCACGGTGCTCTAGTTTGGACCAACACTCGGAGGAGCACTGGCCCGGGGGGGTAAATAAAGATGACCCTTGAGTCTGCAGAACCCAAGGGAAAAAGGCTTAGGTGGCAAATGTTAAAACCAATGTTGGGCCTTGTTGGAGGAGTTTTATTCAAAGCGAACTATCAAGGGGGTCCCATAAATCACCCAACCGTGTAAGGAACGCAAAATCAAGGAACATAACACCGGTATGACAGAAACTAGGGCGGCAAGAGTGGAACAAAACACCAGGCATAAGGCCGAGCCTTCCAACCTTTACCAATTATATAGATGCATTAATTAAAAATAGATATTGTGATATCCCAACATAATCCTGTCCATCATGGAGCAATCTTCAACTTCACCTGCAACTAACAACGCTATAAGAGGGGCTGAGCCAAAGCGGTAACATAGCCAAAGAATGGTTTGCTAGGAAGGATGAAAAGGTTAGAGGCTGACATGGCAATATGGGAGGCATGGTAAACAAGTGATAGGTAGCACAGCATAGCGATAGAATGAAGCAACTAGCAAGCAAAGATAGAAGTGATATCGAGGGTAATGGCCATCTTGCCTGAGATCCCGCAAGGAAGAAGAACGAGTCCATGAAGAAGACAAACGGATGTAGTCAAACGAATCCTCACAACTCTGGAACAAAACCGAAGCTAACGAAAGAAGCAAACCGGAAAGAAGCATACACCATGGTAAACACACAAGCATAAACATGGCATGGTGCACAATCAAGTATGATGCATGTCCGGTTTAAAGAGCCATGGCATGACAAAGTGCAACAAACAATACAACAAATTAAGTGGAGCTCAATATGCAACGAGTTGCATATTGACGAAACACCACATCAATTATTTAGTTCTCTCTCGTTTAGGAACACCGCAATATTAAATGTTATTAAACATGTCAAGAGGTGAAGAATAATTAAACTACCTATTTAGGCAAGTTTAAATGAGGCCGGAACAACAAATAACAACTCCGGTAAATCCTCATATGTCAATTAGCAATTTTAAAGCAAACAACAATTTTAAGCATTTAAAAGTTGTTATCATGATGCGGATGACATATGCAAGTTTTATGCAAGTTTATGAAAATGTTGACATGAGCATGTTATGAAGCATTTGGTCACCATGGCGGAACAAAACGGGTGCCACGGCAACGAATCCAAAAATGATGCCACGGCAACATATCGGTTCCGGTAGCTCATGGAGGTACCGGTGCAAAAGGAAGTGTGACATGAGCGAGTCATGCAAGATGGTGGGGTGCTCCCGGATACCGGGTTCCCACGTGTCGGTGGCATGGCAAAAGAGGGGCATCGCAAGGACAATTCGATCATGATGCAAAACTCGAGCATCTCATACCTTCGAAGCGTGCGTTTTCGGAGCGGTTCGGGTTCAGTACAATGTAGAGGAAGTAGTCGTTCACGGATCATTGTGGGAAGTAGTTGTTCACGTGGCGACGATAGTGGAAGTAGTCGTTCTCGTGACGGTAGTGGAAGTAGTGGTACACGGCGACGGTAGTGGTACTCACGATCTTGGCGACGGTACTTGTACATGGGTCGTAGACGTTCGGGTCATCAGTAGAGGTACTTGTCGTATCATCAGGCGTAGTCGACCTTGGCGTATCCGTGCACAGGGGTACTTGCCAAAATCCACAGGAACAGTAGTGGTGCATGGTCTTCGCTTTGTAGTCGGACTTGGCCAATCCGCGTAGTGGTACTTGTCGGTCTCGGTCAGGGCGTCGTGGTTGAAGGCTGGTCGAGCAGGGGAAGTCAACGCGGGCTCGTGCGTGGCCTCCAGCGGGACTTGCCGAATGATGCAAAAGCCAGCCAGCCGCGGCACTGCTCCTGAGGCTTCGCGGGTGGCCTGCGGTGGAGGTCAACTCCGACGGGGACAGGCCACCGGAGTCAGATCCGGCCAGGAACGAGCATGGGTGGTGGAGGCCAGCCGGATTCTGGACGGGGTTGGAGGAGGACTGCGCTCCCGGGGTTGAAGAAGAATGGCGACGATGCGGCACTCTAGGAGGCAGCAGGGCGCGGGGACGGCAGGGGCGTGAAGATGCTTGGCGGCCAGAGGGAGCAAGGCGCAGAGGCAAGAAGGCATAGCGGCGGCCATGGCCTCGGCGAGGGGGTCGGGTGCGGGGCTCCTGTGGCACCATGGCTGCACGAGCTCGCGGACAGAGGTGCAGGCACGAGCAGCCGAAGGAGGGCGTCGGTGCAGGAGGAGAAGCAGGGCGCGGCGAGCTGCGGGTGGCCTAACTGGGCTGGTGGAACGGGCCGGTCTGGTTGGTTAGGCCCAAGAGGCCGGCTGGGCTGGCTCCTCTCTCCTCTCTTCTCTTAAAACAGAGAAAAAGAAAGGAAAGGGAAGAAAAGAAAAGGTTAGAGAAAGAGTTTGGGCATGGGGATTATTTTCCCGGACTCACAAAATATGCTTGTTCCGAGAAAATAGAAAAAACCATGATTGAAAGATGTAAATTCAAACTCATTTGAATTTAATTCAAATGGGTTTGAACTAGGACTTGATAAAAGGAAGGTCCAAAAATGTTGGGAATTTTGGTGGAGCTTTGATAAAAGAGATAAGAATTGATGGCAAAATTTGGGGACCGAACTTGAAGTAGAAAGGGCATGGGAATTTTGCAAGTGTGTTACAGTTAATTCCAAGCTAATGGAATATTTTATAGTAGCTCCCTAAATATTGGGAGGGTAGGTTATAAAGAGAAATCACCATGTGAATTCCCTCTATTTAAATAGATCAACAATCTATGCAATTTATTTAGTTGAGTATGAGATGCAATGGTTAAAGACATGATGGCATGATGACATGATGCAATGCAAAAATAAAAGAGCAATCACAAAAGAAACACACGACGAAACTCGGAATAGCTGGAAGTCTTCTGGAGCGTCGGTCTTGGGGTGTTACAACACTCCACCACTACAAGAGGATCTCGTCCCGAGATCTAGAATGGCACCGGAGAGAAATGGAAGAGGAGGAGAAGAGGTAAAACTAAGTTGCTTCTTCGACCAATGAGTGAAACCAAAGAACCTTGAGAAGTTGAGCAATTTAAAAGAAAGAGTACAACAGAGATGAACGAGATTGCGAACAATCCGTTAGAAAAGAGGAACAAAGAACATTAGAACTTGAAGGTTGCAAAGACATGAATCAAGAGTTTAATGCACAAGATAGAATTTGAAACCACTCTGGTTAAAACAAGATGAGAGAGTAAGAATTCAGGCAGCACTCCGGTTGAACATGGAGGGAATAGAACATGAACTTGAGAATATGGGATGATACTTGATGAAATCAACAACACACTGCCTCCGGAACTATTGAAAGAATGGCACAATGGGTAAGAAGGATTTCAGACAGCACTCAGGTTGAAAAGAGAGGCAAAACTTGATAAGATGAAAGAACTTGAAGAGAAGACACAACACTCCGGTTAAATGGATGAGCAAGAAAATAACGTGATCTTAACAAAACGAGGTGATGGGTGAAGAGAGCAACATCACAATGCCACCGGAAGAAAGAATAGAAGATAGATCATTGGAATAACAGAATGAAGAAGAAAATGCCAACTTCTGCCACAAATGAGCTTGGAAAGCACCCTTCCAAGAAGGTTACAATGGAGTTGTTGGAAAACCAACAACGAAACGAATAAGCTTGTAGTGGGCTTATTGAAACATCTCAACAGTTGAGGTGAAATTCTGCCACTAATGTAAAACAATTGCTTGCTTGAGATCAAAGAAGAGATGAAAACTTCTTTCACCGAGAAGGATATGGAGAAAGCTTGGATCATTGATAAGCACCACAAATAGCAACATCCCTAATGGAAGGCTTTAGGTGAAATATAACCCAAGATACTCCAACAAAGAAATTGCTGGGTTGAAAAGATCTCATGATCGAAGAGAAAAATGATGGTTTTTAAAATATCTCATTCTTGACAACTTGTGAATCACGAAACATGAATGAATATTGTCAAGAATGATATAACAGCACCTCAAAAGATAAGGTAGAAAGAATTGCACTTCGGGATGCACGATGAAGAATGCTTGAACTCCTCAAAACACAACATGTGTTGAGCACCATGTTTATTTTTAGAGTATAGCTTGGCTGATCATAACTTCAAGAGAAATCTTGAAGTACAATTGAAGAATGAAAAGAATCCTTGATGAACCACCATGTAGAGCCTCCATGAAAAACTCTGGTAATAAAAGGATGATAGAAAGAAAGAGAAATTGAAAACACAAGGTGAAGCCTTGCGATGATTTAGAAGGAGCTTCGTGACGATATAACCGAGAAAACTTGGAACTCCGGAAAAGAAAAGATGAAGCATCTCGAACTGAGAAATGTGACATGATAAACAACTCTGGAAAGAAGAAACTAGATCACTTGGATGAAACAATAATAAGAATTACCTTGTGCGTATCCTTCACCAATTTAAATTGATGACAAGCAACGGATTTTGCATACTACTTATTCTCGTAAAAGAATTAAGAGGGATATAGTGCAAACTTGAGAAGGTATTGATGGAACCACCGGTGGGGTTTGGAAACAACGAATATTTGATATGATAACGAGGGAAGTGAAATCCGGAACGAACCACCGTAAGAATTGAAAATGAAAGTAGCAAAGGCACAATTCACCTGGAAGAATTGGAAAACGAATGAAGATACTTGAGGGGATTTAGATCCCTGAGAATGAAGAGATCATGAACTAATTAGAGGATATTTGAACGATTCACCAGTAAGATTTGGAGAACGAGAGCTGAAAGCTGAGACTGAGTAATATTCATAAATGATGGCCTTCAGATGACCGAGAAAGGAAAGAAACTCATGAAATGCGTCGGATGGGTGAAAAGAATTCTCACAATCGAAAACAATTATGAGAGGATGGCATCAAGCTAGAACTATGAATCTTGAAGAGAATGGAGCAAGATTTAAGAGAAATCCTTCTTCGGTCTTCAAATGTTGAGAATGATGATGAGAACCACCATGAATTGTTGAGATAATCCGGGTGAATGAAAAACAAAGAGGTTGAGCCAACAAGGAAAAATAATTTGAAACCAATCTTGGAAAACATCTGACTAATGGGATTCATTCTTACGTCAAACTTGGAAATGAATTTGCGAATGGCTCCTGCTAATTAGAAGAGTCAGGTAAGATCCTGGGAAAAGACCTGTGGGTTAGGGCCCACTCAAAAGAAAACACCGTTGGACAATTTTGAAGAGAGATTGCACCGGTTCAATAAAATGACTTGAATGAGATAATAATCTCAAAATAGCTTGAACGGATTGAGAATGGAAGCACGAATCTTCCAAGATATCTTCAACACTCCGGATAAGAACTGGGCAAGGTGAAAAAATAAGAGAGCCTTGGATAAGAAATTCACATCGGAAGATATGTGAAACAAAAGGAGAGACATGATCAACACCAACACTTGAAATTAATCCACCGGAGAAGAAAATAGATGAAGAGTAATGAACTTGAAGCTCCGTTAGTATCTTCGTGAGAATCACCGGATAAGAACATTGGTTGAAAAGAGTGAAGAGACTTCACATGAATAAATGGATACTTGATTAAGAAATCTGAGTCCTTGAA
>NC_041387.1:378022335-378061612 GCF_002162155.2 Triticum dicoccoides
AAACAAAAGGAAGAGACATGATCAACACCAACACTTGAAATTAATCCACCGGAGAAGAAAATAGATGAAGAGTAATGAACTTGAAGCTCCGTTAGTATCTTCGTGAGAATCACCGGATAAGAACATTGGTTGAAAAGAGTGAAGAGACTTCACATGAATAAATGGATACTTGATTAAGAAATCTGAGTCCTTGAAGAAAAGGGTGGGAGGGCGGGGAAACAAAGGCAACTTGGGGAAGATGGAACAAACACCGTTGAGAAAACTTAGAATTGATCTTGCGGATGTTGAAAATGATCGGATCCACTTGAAGAGAAGCACACCGGTTGGAAAAGAGTTGACATGACAACCTCAAAGATCAAGAAGGATTAGTATTCACATAGAAATATGAGAACACCGTTTAGGAAAGGTATGGATTCAACATTTGACTTCGAAGCAACTCGAATACCACAAATAAAACAAAACAAAGGATTTGTCTTGTAGAATAAGCCGGAACAAACATATGATAGAGATTTCGTCCGAAGTATTCGTGGTGGGGCCCACACAGGCTCGATTGTAAAGCACCATCATGTACAAGGCAGTGCACATGACATACGAAGCGTCCCCGAACCAGCATAGCCAAGGGTTCTTTAAGACACAATGAGACCACTGTAAAAAAGACCATGGTTAGGCGAACCACTAGACGTCGAACCCCAATCTCATATCATGCAGCTGTCGGAAAGAAAAAATCTACAGCTACTTGAATTCCCACCTATAAAACTCCCGAAACTTTCTGGTTATGCAATATGGTGTTGGGTATACAGGGGAAGCAATATATATCTCACCCAAAAACTAACAATCCCTACATCCAAGCTGTATCCATCCATCAACACATAACCAAGAAACCTTCGGAAATCGTGTACCTCAACCTTCGAAAAGCATCCGTTATACGAGTTATGGCAATACTCCCGAACTCCCCAGTACTGGGTGGCATCGAGGTTATCTCACCAACAACTGCATAAAAGAGATTTTCGATGTCGGCAAAACTCAGGTATTCCAGAACTACAACGATAAAATTATGACGACAACACCTCGGAGCTCAACTCCCCGGGACACTGCCACAACCCCTAAATGTCAGGAGGCACCAAGAACAATGTTCTCGTCATAAGAATATCGGAACGATCCCAAGATACCCGCGTGATCCTAAAAAAATTTAGTGAAATTTGAGGCGAGGAAAGACAAAACATCTACGTCAGGAGACCTCACCACAGCGATGAAGGGACTGAGGAGTAAAAAGAATCCTACTCTCCGATATATATAATCCTAAGACTCAAAACATTTTTGTTCTAGACTCAACAACGCCAACGATTCTATCAAGCAGGGGGCTCGTAAGTCGGGGATGGCTCTGATTACCAACTTGTCACACCCACGATGCGGCTATATCTCCCACGTGTCGAAGCACAACTTAGAGGCATAACCGCATTGTGGTTTTGTCGCAAGAAGGGTCATCTTCACACAATCCCATGTAATGAACAAGAATGGGATAAAGAGTTGGCTTACAATCGCCACTTCACACAATGAACATATAATTCACACATCAATCAGAGTGCACACATAGTCCGACTACGGACGAAGCCAAAAGAAAAGAAGATAACCCAATTGCTAGATCCCTGATCGTCCCAACTGGGCTCCACTACTGATCAACATGAAACGATACATAGCAACGACCAAGGTCTTCGTTGAGCTCCCATTTGAGCTCGGTTGCATCATCTGCACTGGTATCATCGGCACCTCCAACTGTTGTGATGGTATCTGGTGGGTCACGAGGACTCAGCAATCTCAGAACCCGCGAGATCAAGACTATTTAAGCTTATGGGTAGGAAGTGGTAAAGAGGTGGAGTTGCAGCAAGCACTAAGCAAATATGGTGGCTAACATACGCAAATAAGAGCGAGAAGAGAAGCAACGGAACGGTCGAGAAGCTAAAAGTGATCAAGAAGTGATCCTAAAACTATTTATGTCAAACATAACATAAAGACCGTGTTCACTTCCCGGACTCTGCCGAAAAGAGACCATCACGGCCACACATGCAGTTGATGCATTTTAATTAAGTCAAGTGTCAAGTTCTCTACAACCGGATATTAACAAATTCCCATCTGCCACATAACCGTGGGCACGGCTTTCGAAAGATAATACCCTGCAGGGGTGTCCCAACTTAGCCCATCACAAGCTCTCACGGTCAATGAAGGATATTCCTTCTCCCAGGAAGACCCGATCAAACTCGGAATCCTGGTTTACAAGACATTTCGACAATGGTAAAATAAGACCAGCAAGACCACCCGTTATGCCAACAAATCCTGATAGGAGCTGCACATATCTTGTTCTCAGGGCACACCGGATAAGCTAAGCGTACAGGTACCGACATAATCCAAGTTGCCAAGGAATGGTCCCGCACGGTGCTCTAGTTTGGACCAACACTCGGAGGAGCACTGGCCCGGGGGGTAAATAAAGATGACCCTTGAGTCTGCAGAACTCAAGGGAAAAAGGCTTAGGTGGCAAATGTTAAAACCAATGTTGGGCCTTGCTGGAGGAGTTTTATTCAAAGCGAACTGTCAAGGGGGTCCCATAAATCACCCAACCGTGTAAGGAACGCAAAATCAAGGAACATAACACCGGTATGACGGAAACTAGGGCGGCAAGAGTGGAACAAAACACCAGGCATAAGGCTGAGCCTTCCACCCTTTACCAAATATATAGATGCATTAATTAAAAAGAGATATTGTGATATCCCAACATAATCCTGTCCATCATGGAGCAATCTTCAACTTCACCTGCAACTAACAACGCTATAAGAGGGGCTGAGCCAAAGCGGTAACATAGCCAAACAATGGTTTGCTAGGAAGGATGAAAAGGTTAGAGGCTGACATGGCAATATGGGAGGCATGGTAAACAAGTGATAGGTAGCACAGCATAGCGATAGAATGAAGCAACTAGCAAGCAAAGATAGAAGTGATATCGAGGGTAATGGCCATCTTGCCTGAGATCCCGCAAGGAAGAAGAACGAGTCCATGAAGAAGACAAACGGATGTAGTCGAACGAATCCTCACAACTCCGGAACAAAACCGAAGCTAACGAAAGAAGCAAACCGGAAAGAAGCACATGGTAAACACACAAGCATAAACATGGCATGATGCACAATCAAGTATGATGCTTGTCCGGTTTAAAGAGGCATGGCATGGCAAAGTGAACAAACAATACTACAAATTAAGTGGAGCTCAATATGCAACGAGTTGCATATTGACGAAACACCACATCAATTATTTAGTTCTCTCTCGTTTAGGAACACAACAATATTAAATGTTATTAAACATGTCAAGAGGTGAAGCATAATTAAACTACCTATTTAGGCAAGTTTAAATGAGGCCGGAACAACAAACAACAACTCCGGTAAATCCTCATATGTCAATTAGCAATTTTAAAGCAAACAACAATTTTAAGCATTTAAAAGTTGTTATCATGATGCGGATGACATATGCAAATTTTATGCAAGTTTATGAAAATGTTGACATGAGCATGTTATGAAGCATTTGGTCACCATGGCGGAAAAAAACGGGTGCCACGGCAACGAATCCGAAAATGATGCCACGGCAACATATCGGTTCCGGTAGCTCATGGAGGTACCGGTGCAAAAGGAAGTGTGACATGAGCGAGTCATGCAAGATGGTGGGGTGCTCCCGGATACCGGGTTCCCACGTGTCGGTGGCATGGCAAAAGAGGGGCATCGCAAGGACAATTCGGTCACGGTGCAAAACTCGAGCATCTCATACAACCAAGCATGCATTCGTTCACGGGCGTCGTCTCGACATTATACCTTCAAAGCGTGCGTTTTCAGAGTGGTTTGGGTTCGGTATGATGTAGAGAAAGTAGTCGTTCACGGATCATTGTGGGAAGTAGTTGTTCACATGGCGACGATAGTGGAAGTAGTCGTTCTCGTGACGGTAGTGGAAGTAGTGGTACACGGCGATGGTAGTGGTACTCACGATCTTGGCGACGGTAGTTGTACATGGGTCGTAGACATTCGGGTCATCGGTAGAGGTACTTGTCATATCATCAGGCGTAGTCGACCTTGGCGTATCCGTGCATAGGGGTACTTGCCAAAATCCACAGGAACAGTAGTGGTGCATGGTCTTCGCTTTATAGTCGGACTTGGCGAATCCGCGTAGTGGTACTTGTCAGTCTCGGTCAGGGCGTCGAGGTTGAAGGTTGGTGGAGCAGGGGAAGTCAACGCGGGCTCGCGCGTGGCCTCCAGCAGGACTTGGCGAATGATGCAAAAGCCAGCCAACAGCAGCACTGCTCCTGAGGCTTCACGGGTGGCCTGCGCTGGAGGTCAACTCCGACGGGGACGGGCCACTGGAGTCAGATCCGGTCGGGAACGAGCATGGGTGGCGGAGGCCAGCCGGATTCTGGACGGGGTTGGAGGAGGACTGCGCTCCCGGGGTTGAAGACGAATGGCGTCGGCGTGGCACTATAGGAGGCAGCAGGGCGCGGGGATGGCAGGGGCGTGAAGATGCTTGGCGGCCAGAGGGAGCAAGGCGCAGAGGCAAGAAGGCGCAGCGACGGCCATGGCCTCGGTGAGGGGGTCAGGTGCGGGGCTCCTGTGGCGCCATGGCTGCACGAGCTCGTGGACGGAGGTGCAGGCACGAGCAGCCGAAGGAGGGCGTCGGTGCAGGAGGAGAAGCAGGGCGCGGCGAGCTGCGGGTGGTCTAACTGGGCTGGTGGAACGGGCCGGTCTGGTTGGTCAGGCCCAAGAGGCCCGCTGGGCTGGCTCCTCTCTCCTCTCTTCTCTTAAAACAGAGAAAAAGAAAGGAAAGGGAAGAAAAGAAAAGGTTAGAGAAAGAGTTTGGGCATGGGGATTATTTTCCCGGACTCACAAAATATGCTTGTTTCGAGAAAATAGAAAAAACCATGATTGAAAGATGTAAATTCAAACTCATTTGAATTTAATTCAAATGGGTTTGAACTAGGACTTGATAAAAGGAAGGTCCAAAAATGTTGGGACTTTTGGTGGAGCTTCGATAAAAGAGATAAGAATTGATGGCAAAATTTGGGGACCGAACTTGAAGTGGAAAGGGCATGGGAATTTTGCAAGTGTGTTACGGTTAATTCCAAGCTAATGGAATATTTTATAGTAGCTCCCTAAATATTGGGAGGGTAGGTTATAAAGAGAAATCACCATGTGAATTCCCTCGATTTAAATAGATCAACAATCTATGCAATTTATTTAGTTGAGTATGAGATGCAAAGTTTAAAGGCATGATGGTATGATGACATGATGCAATGCAAAAATAAAAGAGCAAGCACAAAAGAAACACACGGCGAAACTCGGAATAGCTGGAAGTCTTCTGGAGCGTCAGTCCTGGGGCGTTACACGAAGACATCTCTCCGGTCAGTAATGAAGAACGTGGATGCTCATATTGGTTCGCACATATTCTACAAAGATCCTTATCGGTTAAACCGCAGTGTCAACATAGTTATTCCCTTTGTCATTGGTATGTTACTTGCCCGAGATTCGATCGTCCGTATCTTCATACCTAGTTCAATCTCGTTACCGGCAAATCTCCTTACTCATTCTGTAGTGCATCATCCCGTAACTAACTCATTAGTCATATTGCTTGCAAGGCTTCATATGATGTGCATTACCAAGAGGGCCCAGAGATACCTCTCCGTTACTCAGAGTTACAAATCCTAATCTCGATCTATGCCAACCCAACAAACACCTTCGGAGAAACCTGTGGAGCATCTTTACAATCACCCAGTTATGTTGTGATGTTTAATAGCACACAAGGCATTCCTCTGATGTCCGGGAGTTTCATAATCACATAGATGGAGGGATATATATTTGACACGAAGAAAGCAGTAGCAATAAAACTCAATGATCATTGTGCGAAGCTAATGGATGGGTCTTGTCCATCACATCATTCCACTAATGATGTGATCCCGTTATCAAATGACACTCATGTCCATGGCTAGGAAACTTAACCATCTTTGATCGACGAGCTAGTCTAGTAGAGGCATACTAGGGACACGTTGTTTTTCTATGTATTCACACATGTAACAAGTTTTCGGTTAATAAAATTCTAGCATGAATAATAAAAATTTATCATGAATAAGGAAATATAAAATAACAACTTTATTATTGCCTCAAGGGCATATTTCCTTCAGTCTCCCACTTGCGCGAGAGTCAGTAATCTAGTTCACTTCACCATGTGATTTAACACCAATAGTTCACATCTATATGTGATTAACACCCATAGTTCACATCACCATGTGACCAACAACCAAAGGGTTTACTAGAGTCAATAATCTAGTTCACATTGCTATGTGATTAACACCCACAGCGTACTAAGGTGTGATCATGGTTTGCTTGTGAGAGAAGTTTATTCAACGAGTCTGCAATATTCAGAGCCATATGTATTTTGCAAATTTTCTATGTCTACAATGCTTTGCATGGAGCTACTCTAGCTAATTGCTCCCAATTTCAATATGCATCGAGATTGAGACTCGGAGTCATCCGGATCTGTGTAAAAGCTTGCATTGACGCAACTCTTTACAACGAACTCTTTATCACCTCCATAACCGAGAAATATTTCCTTAGTCCTCTTAGGTAACTAAGGATAACATTGACCGCTGTCCAGTGATCCACTCCTGGATCACTATCGTACCCCCTTGCCAAACTCATGATAAGGTACATAGTACATCTGGTACATAGCATATCATACTTAATAGAACCTATGGCTGAGGCATAGTGAATGACTTTCATTCTCTTTCTATTTTATGTTGTGGTCGGGTTTTGAGTCTTACTCAACTTTACACCTTGCATCACAGGCAAGAACTCCTTCTTTGACTGTTCCATTTTGAGCTACTTCAAAATCTTGTCAAGGTATGTACTCATTGAAAAATCTTATCAAGCATCTTGATCTATCTCTATAGATCTTGATGCCCAATATGTAAGCAACTTCATCGAGGTCTTTCTTTGAAAAAACTCCTTTCAAACTCTCCTTTATGCTTTCCATAAAATTCTACATTATTTCTGATCAACAATATGGCATACACATATACTTATGAGAAAGGTTGTAGTGCTCCCACTCACTTTCTTCTAAATACAGGCTTCACCGCAAGTCTGTATAAAACTATATGCTTTGATCAACTCATCAAAGTGTATATTCCAACTCCAAGATGCTTGCACTAGTCCATTGATGGATTACTGGAGCTTACACACTTTGTTAGCACCTTTAGGATTGACAAAACCTTCTGGTTGTATCATATACAACTCTTCTTAGTGATATCCATTTAAGGAATGCAGTTTTGACATCCATATGCCAGATTTCATAAAATGTGGCAATTGCTAACGTGATTCGGATAGACTTAAGCATCGATACGAGTGAGAAAATCTCATCGTAGTCAACACCTTTTGCGACAATTCAAGCTTTGTAGATAGTAACACTATCATCAACGTCTGTCTTCCTATTGAAGATCCATTTATTTTCTATGGCTCGCCGATCATCAGGCAAATCCACCAAAGTCCACACTTTGTTCTCATACATGGATCCTATATCAGATTTCATGGCCTCAAGCCATTTATCAGAATCAGGGTTCATCATAGCTTCTTCATAGTTCGTAGGTTCTTCGTGGTCAAGTAACATGACTTCGAGAATAGGATTACCGTACCACTCTGGTGTGGCTGCCAGACCTATGAGGTACTGTAGCAACTTGATCTGTAGTTTCATGATCTTTATCACTAGCTTCCTCTCTAGTTGGTGTAGGCATCACGGGAAACGATTTTTCGGATGAGCTACTTTCCAAATTAAGAGCAGGTATAATAACCTCATCAAGTTCTACTTTCCTCCCACTCACTTCTTTCGAGAGAAACTCCTTCTCCAGAAAGGTTCCTTTCTTAGCAACAATAATCTTGCCTTCGGACTTGTGGTAGAAGGTGTACCCAATTGTTTCCTTAGAGTATCTTATGAAGACGCATTTCTCCGATTTGGGTTCGAGCTTATCAAGATGAAACCTTTTGACATAACCATCACATCCCCAAACTTTAAGAAACGACAGCTTAGTTTTGTTGCCAAACCATAGTTCATACAGTGTCGTCTCAACGGATTTTGATGGTGCATTGTTTAAAGTGAATGCAGTTGTCTCTAATGCATAACCCCAAAACGATAGTGGTAAATTGGTAAGCACCATATCTAATAAAGTGTGGTTATGACGTTCGGACACACCATTACGCTCTGGTGTTCCAGGTGGCGTGAGTTGTGAACCTATTCCACATTGTTTTAAATGAAGGCCAAACTTGTAACTCAAGTATTCTCCTCCATGATCAGATCGTAGAAACTTTATTTTCTCAATACAATGATTCTCCACTTCGCTCTGAAATGCTTTGAACTTTTCAAATGTTTCAGACTTGTCTTTCATTAAGTAGATATACCCATATCTGCTCAAATCATCTGTGAAGGTCAGAAAATTATGATACCCATCATTAGCTCGTTCCATTGTTCCAGAGAACGGATTTTAGTCATCTTGCCCCTAAGGCACGGTTCGCAAGTATCAAATGATTCATAATCAAGTGATTCCAAAAGTCCATCTACATGGAGTTTCTTCATGCCCTTTACAGCGATATGAATTAAACGGAAGTGCCACAGAAATGTTGCACTATCATTATCAACTTTGCATCTTTTGGCACCGATGTTATGAATATGTGCATTACTACGATCGAGATTCAATAAACCACTAACATTGGGTGTATGACCATAGAAGGTTTTATTCATGTAAACATAATAACAATTATTCTCTATCTGAAATGAATAACCATATTGCAATAAACATGATCTAATCATATTCATGCTCAACGCAAACACCAAATAATCATTTATTTAGGTTCAACACTAATCCTGAAAGTATAGTGAGTGTGCGATGATGATCATATCAATCTTGGAACCACTTACAACACACATCGTCACTTCACCCTCAACTAGTATCTTTTTATGCTGCAACTCCTGTTTCGAGTTACTAATCTTCGCAACCAAACAAGTATCAAATACTCAGGGGTTACTACGAGCACTAGTAAGGTACACATCAATAACATGTATATCAAATATACTTTTGTTCACTTTGACATCCTTCTTATCCACCAAATATTTGGGGTAGTTCCGCTTCCAGTGACCATTTCCTTTGTAGTAGAAGCACTCAGTTTAAGGCTTAGGTCCAGCTTTGGGTTTCTTCCCGGGAGTGACAACTAGCTTGCCATTCTTCTTGAAGTTCCCTTTCCCTTTGCCCTTTTGTTGAAACTAGTGATCTTGTTTAATCATCAACACTTGATGCTTTTTCTTGATTTCTACCTTCGTCGATTTCAGCATCACGAAGAGCTCAGAAATAGCTTTTGTCATCCCTGTCATATTATAGTTCATCACGAAGTTCCAGTAACTTTGGTGATGATGACTAGAGAATTCTATCAATCACTATCTTATCTCGAAGATTAACTCCCACTTGATTCAAGCGATTGTAGTACCCAGACATTCTGAGCACATGCTCACTAGCTGACCTATTCTCCTCCATTTTCTAGGCGAAGTACTTGTCAGAGGTCTCATACCTCTCGACACGGGCATGAGTCTGAAATACCAATTTCAGCCCTTGGATGGATGGTATTGATGAAATACCAACAAGGTAACCCCCAACATCAAAACCACCATCATTACTAATCCCTCTTTGATGGATGGTATTGATGAAAGTGAAGGGTCTAATGAGGAAGTCAATGAATTTGAGTCTTTTATGAGTAAGCTCAAGGGCAAATCCAAGAAGCACTTTGTTGCTCTCTTGGAACAACTTGGTGAAGCCAATGACATGATCGAGGCTCACCAAGACACCATCTCTAAGATGGAAGGTCATAGTCGTGACTATGCCGATGAGATATCGGATCTCTCTAATGCTCTTGAGGAAGAGCGTGGGCATCGTTTCGCTCTTGAGGAGTCACACAACGATGACCATGCCAAGTTAAAGAAAGATCTTGATCATGCTCTTGTTGTGTCTCGTGTGCTAACTTCTGAGAAGGCTAAACTTGGGGTTGATCATGCTAGACTCAAGGAGTAGTTTGATGTACTTGACAAGGCCCACAAGGTCTTGAAGGGTGCTCATGCAAACCTCAAGGTGTCTCATGCTCAACTCCAAGTTAAGCTAACCAAGGAAAAGGCCACCTTTCCTCATATGGTATTAATTGATAATGCATATGCCACTAACCCGTGTTGTGAGCATGTGCATCTTGTGGAGGAGAATTCCAAATTGAAGGATCAACTTGAGAAAGGCCTTGTGACATGCATTCAAGGTGAGAAGAACCTCAACGACCTTTTGAGAAATCAAAAGGAAGTTGTGGCCAAGGAGGGAATAGGGTTCGCACCAAAGTCCAAGAACAAGAAGAAGAACGACAAGATCAAACGACCTCCTCTCAAGCAAACCTCTGTGAAAGAGGGATAGGGTTCTCCTAAGGAGAAGAAGAACAATGTAAAGGGTGTTGATGTAAAAAAGGGCAAAACCACCATCTCCAACAAAGCCGGCAACTTTAACCCTTCTTATGTGTTGTGCCGTGCTAGTGATGGGCATGTTTATGCTAAATTTGTTGGTTCTCCTTATGAGTACATTGAATGGGTTCCTAAGACCCTTGTTACTAACATCAAAGGACCCACTACTAAATGGGTACCTAAAACCAAGCATTGATCTCTTGTAGGTGTTTGCTTCCGGTGGGGGATCATGGTTGCTCGATAGTGGAGCAACAAATCATATGACCGGGAGCAAGGACTTGGTGGTGGACGTGCAAAAGATCCCATCTATGCCCACCAATGTCGAGTGGGGTGATGCCTCACATTCTAAGGTATTCGGTCTTGGCAAGGTTGTCATTTCTCATGATCTAATGATCGAGAAAGTCATGCTTGTTGAGTCCCTTGCATACAATTTACTTTCCATTCGTCAACTTGCACTCATGGGTTTTGCCACTTTCTTTGTTTTGCCACTTTCTTTGATATTGATACCGTGGCCCTCTTGTGGAGCAAGACTCTTAAAGTAGCCTTTGTTGGGCATGTCGAGAATGGTCTCTATGTGATTAACTTTTTGGAGTGACCCACTAAGACCGCGACATGCCTAATGGCTAAAGTTGACGTGAGATGGCTTTGGCATCGCCGTTTAGCCCACGTCAATATGAGATCTTTGCAAAGTCTTCTCAAGGGGGACCATGTCCGTGGACTAACAAATGTTAGTTTTGCCAAAGATCGTGCTTGCAGTGCTTGTATCGAAGGAAAGCTTAATGAAAAGGCTCACTCTCCCACGACTATCATCTACTCGAAGAGACCCTTGGAGCTCCTTCACATGGACCTCTTTGGGCCTCCATCCTTTGATAGTCTTGGGGGTAGAAAATATTGCTTGGTGATTGTGGATGATTATTCAAGATACATTTGGGTATATTTCTTCAAGAGGAAAAGTGAAACTCAGCAAACCATCATCGACTTTGCAAATGAAGCTCAATGTCAACATGATGCAAAGATCTTGACAATAAGAAGTGACAACGGCACCGAATTCAAGAACTACACCTTGGATGAGTTTCTTAGTGATGAGGGGATCAAGCATCAGTATGTTGCACCCTATACCCCTCAAAAAAATGGTGTTGCGGAGAGGAAGAACCGTACATTGATGGATGCGGCAAGGACCATGATGGCGGAGTTCAAGTCCCGTACAACTTTTGGGCTGAAGCCATCAACACAACATGTCATGCATCAAATCGGCTCTATCTCCACAAAGGCTTCAACAAGACTCCTTATGAAATACTTACCGGTAACAAGCCCAACCTCAAGTATTTCCGGGTGTTCGGGTGTAAGTGTTTCATTGTCAAGAAAGGTGTTCGTTTGTCTAAATTTGAGGCTAGAGCTTATGAGGGCATATTTTTTGGTTATGCTACAAACTCTCATGCTTACCGTGTCCTCAACAAGTCCACCAGACTCATTGAGGAGACGTGTAACGTAGAGTTTGACGAAAATAACGGCTCCCAAGTGGAGAAAAGTTGTACTTGTGATGTAGGTGATGAAATTCCTCCCCAAGCCATAAGAAGAATGGGTGTGGGTCATATCCTACCCATTGAGGAACCCCTTGTGGCTGAAGGAGAAGGACAATGCTCCAGTCAAGTGGAGCCATCACCTCCCCAAGACCCACACGCTTCCGAAGAACAAAGTGAAGGCCCTCAACCTCGTGAACAAGACCAAGGGCAAGATCAATCTCAAGATGGTGGTGAACCACCGAATGATGCCCAAGGTCAAGTTCTCCCCCTCGAGCAAGTTCAATATCAAGAGCAAGCTCAAGATCTAGAACAAGCTCAAGACGGCACTCAAGATAATCAAGTTAACCCTCCTCCTTCCACATCCGAGGAGGAATTAGAGCGTCATGCCGCGAAGATTGCTTCCAAGCTCACCACCAAAGGTCATCTCATGTAGAATGTGGTTGGAAGCCTAAGAAAGGGGGTAAGCACTCGTAGACAATTAGCAAACTATTGTGAACATCACGTGTTTGTCTCTTGTGTTGAACCCCAAAAGGTCTATGAGGCGCTCGAAGATCCGGATTGGCTCAATGCCATGCATGAAGAACTCAACAACTTCGAGTACAACAAGGTGTGGAGATTGGTGCCAAGGCCGTTGGGGAACCACAACGTCATTGGAACCAAGTGGATATTCAAGAACAAGCAAGATGCTCATGGGAACATCGTTCGCAACAAGGCAAGATTGGTAGCACAAGGCTACTCCCAAGTCGAGGGTATCGACTACGGTGAAACCTTTGCTCCCGTTGCTCGCCTTGAATCCATTCATTTGTTGATTGCTTATGCTTCCCATCACAACTTTAAGGTATAACAAATGGATGTGAAAAGTGCTTTTCTTAATGGTCCTATTAATGAGTTGGTTTATGTCAAGCAACCCCCCGGGTTTGAGGATCCCTACTTCCCAGATCATGTGTATCAACTCGATAAGGCACTCTATGGCCTTAAACAAGCCCCACGTGTGTGGTATGACCACCTTACCGAGTTGTTACAAGATCGTGGATTTGAGGTTGGGAAAATCGATCCCACTCTTTTTACTAAGAAGGTCAAAGGGGAGTTGTTTGTATGCCAACTATATGTTGATGATATTATCTTTGGTTCCCCTAACAAAGCTTTCAATAAGGAATTTGCCGCTCTTATGACCTCTAAGTTCAAGATGTCATCGATGGGAGAATTGAAGTTCTTCCTCAGTTTTGACATCATGCAAAGAAGAGAAGGTACTTTCATCAATCAAGCCAAATACACTCAAGACATACTTAAAAGATTCAAGCTAAGTGATGTCAAGCCGGCTTCCACTCCAATGCCCACCAAGTGCCAACTTGACATTGATCCCAATGGTAAAGCGGTGGATCAAAAGGTATATCGCTCCATGATTGGCTCCTTGCTTTACCTGTGTGCATCTAGACTGGATATCATGTTGAGTGTGGGAATATGTGCACGGTTTCAAGCCGCACTGAAGGAAAGCCACTATGTGGCGGTCAAGCAAATCTTTCGATATTTGGCTCATACCCCAAACTTTGGCTTATGGTACCTGTCGTGGAAATATCACGTCAGATGTCCTAGCGAAAGGACTTAGTCATGGAGCCATCGCAACGAGATTAGCCTGAAGGGGTTAAACCGGACAAGGGACACGAGAGTTATACTAGTTCGGCCCCTTCGATGAAGGTAAAAGCCTACGTCTAGTTGTGATGGAATTATTGTGGTTTCGATGACCAGGGAGCAAATATGCTTTGCCTGAGTCTCGAGTTGTTGTCTGTTGTCCCTGAACCGCCGCTGGGTCGTCCCTTTATATACACAGGTTGACGCCCAGCCGGTTTACAGAGTCCCGAGGCCGACTCATACAAGTGTTCGGCTCGGTCTCTCCCTTTCCCTAACTTACAGTACAAGAATACAACTATGACAGTTTACCACTATGGGCCCTAAACAGCCTCTGGGCTTCGGGCCTCTAAGCCTTATCAGTAAAGCGCCATCTTCTTGTCCTCCTGGGCTTCAGTATGATTGAGCGTGAACCGGCCCCTCCTGGGCGGTTTACACTTAGTAGTTATATCCTCAACATTAGGCCCCAGATTGATTTGAACCTGTTCATGTCAATCTTCAACACTTGGAAAAATTCCATGGGCATCTTCTGATGATTCTTGTAAACCGCCATGTTACTGTTTCCCTGTAAATTTTGGTAAACCGCCATGATGTCATCTTCTGTCACTGCAGTAAATCGTCATGATGTCATCTCTGTATAAAAAGATTCCTTTCATTAATTGCTCCTGAAGATCGAGGCGACAGTTGCGTCCTCTTTTGCCGCTTCAAGCCCCTCGATTTTCGCGCCTGCCGTTTTATCCTCTTGCCTTTATAAATAGGGTCGGGGGTCTTTCCATTTTCCCCCTTGCCTCTCATCTTCCTCCTCGCGACCCGGAGAACTCGAGCGCCGCCACCACCACCGTCGATCCTCGAACCTATGTCGACTAGGCCGATGCATCACCCTGTTCGGACCAGAGCTCCTGTGATACTCCTCCGCCGCTGCGTGGCCCTAGTAAGCCTTCCTTCCAGTAACCCTAGATCTCCATTAGGGCTTAAAGTTCATCTCTGTTCATCGATGTTCATCAGTTCTTCTCCATCTTTCCCTTAGCCTTTTTACTGAACCTAGCTATGCCTGATTGTTTCTTTTGCGGCTAGATCCGTAACTTTAATCTGTTGCACCATAACGCCTTGCTGTTCCTAGAAAAACTGCATCTGGACCTTCTTTGTTCCTCTTAGCGCCATTGTAGGGCTTCAGATAAATTTTCCTTATTGAACCATGGTAGATCCAAAATTATACTGCCATACTATGAAATCTATTTCTGTAAACACTTAGTAAATTTCAGCTCTGCCTCTTCTATTTAAGGGCGGTTTAACCTTTAGTAGTTAGTAATCCGCCGGATACCATTAGCCCTTACTTAAACCGCCATTCTGACTTGGATAGCCATATCCGGTTCAACTTTCCAATTTGTCCTTTTCAAATTTCCCGGTTTAACACCGGTTTTAGAACACCTCGACCTTGAATCTTAAACCGGCCTTCGCATTTCTTTTACAGTTTATCCTCCAAAATGACTAAGCAATTCTCAGCTTGCAACTGGGCTCCTTCCCGGATCACAGAGACTCAAATCAATGGATACATTGTAACGGGCACTTTAGCCTCAAAGAATGTCCTTCATTGGCGAGTCCCTGGCCCTGAGTGCCCTCCTGAACCTCAAGACGGAGAAGTGATTGTATTTATGTGGCACTTAGACCGGGGATTCAGCCCTCCCGGATCAAAGTTCTTCCGGGATGTCCTTGCTAGTTTTCAAATCCATCCTCAGGATATTAGACCAAATTCTGTGTCCAACATATGCAACTTCCAAGTGTTCTGCGAAGTTTACCTTCAAGAGGAACCAACTGTTGAGCTCTTCTGGGATTTCTTCCACTTAAACCGCTGAACTGAGTTCTCTGACGGCCCCAATACTGCACTTGGTGGCGTGTCGATTCAGAAGAGAAAAGAAGTTGAATCTCCTCACGCCAAACATCACAGCCATCCGAAAGACTGGAATCTAACCTGGTTCTATTGTCAAAATACTGCTCCTGCTGGAGAAAATCCCTTGTCGGGTTACCGCGCTCACCGGCTTAGCAATGGCCATCCCCTGCCTCAACGACTCACCGCCAAGGAGCGACAGGCTTACGCACCTCAACTCGCCAAGCTCCGGGCTCTCCTACCCAACGGTTTGACTGGTGTTGACCTCGTTTGCTACTGGGTTGCATGGCATGTCCTTCCTTTAAGCCGCCGCTCCGGATTGATGCACGAGTATACCGGCAATGCCAAGGACCCCCAACGATTTAATGAGATAGAAATGACTGATGATGAAGTCACTGAATCTGTGAAGAAGATGCTAGATGAACCGATCACTGCATGTAGCCAAACTGGGCTGGCCCCTTTTTACACCTCCAACAAACCACCAGCGGTAAAGATTTTATCCTTGTACTTTCTTGATCCGCCTCCGCTTTAACATTGTTCTAATAAACCTTTGTTTAATTTTTCACAGGCCAATACCTCCTTCTGGAAAAGGAAGGCTTCAGACAAACCGGCAAGGGCTCCTCGTGCCAAGAGCAAAGTTATAAAGAAAGCAGCCAAAAAGAAGATCGCCGAATCTGCTGATCCGCCCGAAGATATTGAAGAATCAGACCCAAAGGTAGAACTTGACTCCCTTGGCTTATTTTTTGTACACCTTATTAACAATGATTGTTGTTAAGACGACGCGGAAGCCAGCCGCACTGATCATGTTGAGGTAATCTCCCTTTCCTCCATTTCAGATCACGTGCCGGTTCAAAAAATTTGTCGTGCAGTTCAGAAAGTAAAACGCTCTCTCCCACTTGCTCATTTGGATCCACAATTTTCTTTGAAGACACAGCAAGTTGAAGGCCGTCGCACAACCCGGCATAGTGGTCAACAGGTCACGTCCTCCGGTTTACCAGACACTCCACCCCGAAAGCGTCGTCCAGAGGTCTCTTCCTCTTTTAATAAGCCTTGTCCCTTGGCGGGTTGCTTCCGCTACCCACTTAATCCGTCTGATTCAAATTATCAGGTAACTTCTAACTCTTCATCTGGCGATTCATCAACCATGCAATTGCCTCCCCTCAAGACCGTCGCTGGGTAAGCATACTTCCTTTTAGCTTTTTCCATCATGCGTCGGTTTACCATACTAATATTTTGTTTTGATGTTGTAGTGCCAAGGCCCGACTGAGCAAGAAAGCCAAGACCAGCGGCCCCACTGATGAAGCTGAACCAGAGAAGACCCCCGAAGATGCTGGTAGAGATACTAATGTTGTCATGGATGACTCTGCCCCACAAGACCCATCCACTGATGCTAATCCGCCGGAAGCTGACCCGGCTACGTATGTTGATCCATCAAGTCCGCACACTGCACCTCCAAGTCCAGCTACTGACCCACCGAGCCTAGTTGCTAATCCGCCAAGCCCATTCAGAGATATTCTCAATCCGCCGAGGCCGCCAAAAGGTGGCATGATGTTATTATCACAGGCACTGCTTATACCGCCCCAGGCAATCTGGTTGCTTTATCGAAGCATACTGCCAAGGAGGAATTGGCTGCTATGGGCAAGGGGAAAGGGAAAACAGATTTATCCAACTATGTTAACCTTTCTACCAAGGAGCTTCATTCTGGATTCCTGAACCGCCTGTACACAAGCCGAGATTATGAGGCCGGTTTGGTGAATATGATGAAGGAGCGCTATGAGATAACTCTCCACACATTTTAATCTTGCTTTGCTCTGTATATCTCCATTGTAGCCTCCAAGGGTCGGTTTGTCTCCTGAAGACAAACCGGGACTTGTGAATAAAGCTTGTTTCAACTGAGTATCCCCCAAGGGCTGGTTTAATCTTGTCAAGGTGCACCGGGACTTCATGACTCAATATTCATTTTGCCATCTCCTTTCGCCTATATACTTTTTGACCAAACATGCATTAGCCCCCAAGTGCCAAGATTCATACTTGTATTGAGCCTTGGGACTTTTTTTAAACAAGCAGAAAGAGAAAAGCATTCCGCATTATCCCCCAAGTGCCAAGTGTATAACTGATTATATACTTGGGACTTTGAGAAAAATATCATCATCATCTCATCTTTGCAGGCCAATATAAACAACAAGGACTCCAAGATTGCCAATCTTCAAGAGAATATCAAGTCCCAGCAATCAGAGACTTCCAAAGCCAAAGAGGAGCTGAAAGGCGCTTTAACAGCCATGGAGCAACTGAAGGAAAGTTTCAAGACTGAGCGTGCCAATTGGGAGACTGAAAAGACTGCATTGCTGAAGCGAGCTGAAGACGCCGAGTCAGCTCTTAAACCGGTGGTGGAAGAGCTAACTCGGTTGAAGTGCCAAGTGAATGCTATGACCTCTGCAATATTTGGTAAATACTCTTGTCAAGATTTCTTGAATAACCATCTTTGAATTTTGTCAGTTTAACATCAAAATCTTAAACCATTGTAGGTGGCCGTGTTGCTCATCTGGGCTCTGATATGCGGATGAAGCTCAAGGTAGCATATACGTTGATAGAGCAACTATATACCGGTGCCCAACGGGTTATCTGTGCTCATACAACAATCCGGCCCCAACATTGATCAAGGACACCCTAGCAAGCTTATCCATGACGTCGGCATAGATAGAAGAGATGAAGCGATCCGCTGCCAGGGCTGGCTCTTTGTTGGCACTTACCCGAGCCAAAGCATGGATGGCTGACCTGGATCCGGTTGATATTGCCAAGGGCTTTCCTGGTGAACAAGAAAATGGGGCATAATTTGATAACGAGGCCATCAAAGTTCTGACAAAGGAGATGCGTCCTCTGGCAAGTCAATTGGCGGAAGAAGCTAACTTGACTGTTCACCAGTCCTTCTATGATGCCAACAACCAACAGATTGACACTGCCGTGAAGGAAGTGCGAAATCTTATCCCGCCAATCCGTAAGAACACTTACGCCCCTGATGTTGATCCGTCCGAACTTATAAGTGAAGAGGTTGTCTTTCAAGCTTTAACCCGGATTGACTGGACCACTGTTAACTTCCAACCACTGGATGGGGAGGAGGAGGCTGAACCGACGCCAGATGATCCATCAACTTCATGTCAACATGGTGATGAGTCTTGAACCGGCAATTGGGTTGATGTTTCATAAACTGTGTTATGTGTAAAGAACAATCCCTTATTTTGGGCCTTAAAGCGCCTTGTAATAGGCTAGTTGAAATACTTTGATCTGTGCCATTGCGCACTGAGATATGACTTTGTTTGATCCGCCATGAGAATTTTAGTGCTGGCGTATATACCTTCATAATATTATGCAATCCCTGTGTCTGCAT
Source organism: Triticum dicoccoides (assembly GCF_002162155.2). Classification (NCBI taxonomy): domain Eukaryota; kingdom Viridiplantae; phylum Streptophyta; class Magnoliopsida; order Poales; family Poaceae; genus Triticum; species Triticum dicoccoides. Next base: position 378,041,300 of record NC_041387.1, read on the forward strand.
AAAAAGATCTGTGATATGAAATTATGCTGTTGGTTTACCAACTTATTTGTAGTAAGGGTGAATACCCAACTTCCAGCATGCAATGCTGGTATGTAAGAAGTAAAACCGGGTTGTGATGAACACCGGATGATCATACTGGCGACAGGTAGTCAAAGCCAGACCGGATTAAAAGATGCCGGTTCACTATTGATTATATGCTTTAACAGATGATAACTGTAAGCCACACCAGGTTAAGAAAACACCGGGTTAAGATGAAGACATATAGTCTGGTCGGGTCGAAAGACCCTGGTTTGCTTGAAAGGGTGATCAATAAAGATAGAAGTTGTAAAAAGCAAAAGCAAATAAAACTTGTAGTCGAGGCTTTTCGAGGGCTGCCAGGCCCAAATTCAAGGCTTTTCGTGGGCTGCCATGCCACTGAGTTAAACCATTTGACAAAGCCTTTTAAGATGGGCCTCCAACTAACCAATTGTCATTTTAACTTTGACAAGTTCAGGGTCTCAATGAGAGTAACTGCCAAACGTTCAGCGGGTCATGCCAGGATTACCTGGATAGGAGTCGCTTACTTGATGAAGGCAGGTTAACCCGGGGTTGTAGGTGAATACACCAGGCTTCCAAGCCGTGGGTCGATACCCGATTACAAGGGTCCTTTCAAACTCTTTGTTACTTTACACAAAGAGCCCCCAAGTAACTTTGTGAGTTGTGCTCAATGGATGCCTATGTTTGAGTCATGCTTATAGCAACAGATCTCTCTTTGGCCCCTTGGGTGTGAAGCTCCCAAGCTATATGATGGTGTAATAGCCGGTTTAATGGACAAAATGGGTCATCGCTCTGGAAGTAGAAGCCCCCTTGTAACCAAGAAATATTGGAAAAACGGCAGAGGCCCTGCTTGTAGCAAGGATGCCGGTTTATTATATTGATCATAATATATACATTGTCATAATATGTACATAAGAAGAGCCTATAACTCAAGTGAATTAAGGCCGAAGGAGAGCTATGTTCCACGGTCGCCAGGTCTCCTCCTCAGAAGTGCGTGAGTCTTCTCATACGTCAACGAGGTAGTATGATCCGTTGTGCAGATTCTTGCTAACTGCAAAGGGCCCTTCCCAAGGTGGGGATAACTTGTGCATATCGGTCTGATCCTGGATGAGCCAGAGCACTAAGTCACCTTCTTGAAAGGTTCTTGTTTTAACCCGGCGGCTGTGATAACGCCGCAGGTCTTGCTGGTAAACCGCCGAATGATCCAAGGCCATATCTCGCTTCTCATCTAACAGGTCCAGTGCTTTTTGACGTGCTTGCTCGTTGTCCGCTTCAACATAATTGGCAACTCGAGGTGAGTCATGACGAATATCACTGGAGAGTACCGCCTCTGCTCCATAAACCATGAAGAAAGGCGTATAACCTGTAGACCGGTTTGGGGTGGTGTTTATGCTCCATAACATAGATGGTAGTTCTTCCACCCAGCAACCCGGCGTCCGCTTCAAAGGGACCATAAGTCGGGGCTTTATACCCTTTAGAATTTCCTGGTTAGCTCGCTCAACTTGACCATTGGATTGGGGATGAGCCACGGATATTACATCAAGCCGGATGTGCTCCCGTTGACAAAAATCCTCCATCTCGCCTTTAGATAGGTTCGTGCCATTATCTGTGATAATACTATGTGGAAAACCGAAACGGAAGATCACCTTTTTGATGAACGGAACTGTCGTGGCTGCATCACACTTGCTTACTGGCTCCGCTTCAACCCATTTAGTGAACTTGTCAACCGCCACCAACATGTGGGTCTTCTTATATTTTGATCGCTTGAAAGGCCCTACCATGTCAAGCCCCCAAGTTGCAAATGGCTAGGTGATAGGAATCATCCGTAGCTCCTGAGCCGGAATGTGAGCTCGCCTTGAGAATTTCTGACAGCCATTGCACCGTCTGACCAAGTCCTCAGCATCAGTGTGAGCCGTCAACCAATAGAAGCCATGACGAAAAGCTTTGGCAACCAAGGATTTTGAACCGACGTGATGACCATAATCTCCTTTGTGGATTTCACGTAAAATCTCACGGCCTTCTTCAGGAGAAACACAGCGCTGGAATGCACCAGAAACACTGCAGTGGTGTAACTCGCCGTTGTGAACAACCATGGACTTGGACCGCCGGACTATCTGTCTGGCCAAAATTTCATCATCTGGTAACTCGCCCCGATTCATATATGCCAAGTATGGAACCATCCAGTCCAGAATGATATGTGAAGCGGCCACCAACTGTGCCTCCGGATCAGGAATAGCAAGGTCCTCCTCTGTAGGCAGTTGAACCGACGGGTTATGCAAGACGTCCAAAAAGGTATTGGGCGGCACCGGTTTACGCTGAGATCCTAGCCGGCTTAAAGCGTCAGCTACCTCGTTTTTGCGCCGATCAATGTGCTCCACTTGATATCCCTTAAAGTGACCAGCCACAATGTCTACCTCGCGCGCGGTAAGCCGCCATGAGAGAATCCTTGGAATCCCAAGTACCTGAAACTTGCTGGGCTACCAGATCTAAATCGCCGAAACACCGTACACGGCTTAAGTTCATCTCCGTAGCCACTCAAAGACCATAGAGTAAAGCCTCATATTCAGCTACATTGTTAGTACAAGGGAACATTAAGCGAAGAACATAATGAATTTTATCACCTCGAGGGGAAGTAAGGACAACTCCAGCCCCCGATCCCTCCAATTGCCTGGACCCGTCAAAGTGAATAGTACAATATGTACTGCCCGGTTTGTCTTCTGGTGCCTGCAAATCGGTCCAGTCTTTGATGAAATCCACAAGAGCCTGGGACTTGATGGCTTTGCGAGGTATATACTTTAAACCGTGTGGCCCAAGCTCAATAGCCCACTTTGCAACCCAGCCAGTTGCCTCCCTGTTCTGAATTATATCTCCCAAAGGAGCAGAACTGACCACTGTGATGGGATGACCTTGAAAGTACTGCTTAAGCTTCCGACTTGTCATAAACAACCCATACACCATCTTCTGCCAATGCGGATATCTTTGCTTTGACTCAATGAGCACTTCGCTGATATAGTAAATCGGCCTTTGAACCGGGTACTCCTTCCCACCCTCCTTGCGCTCCACCACAATGGCAACACTGACAGCCTGGGCATTAGCAGCCACATACAATAGTAGCGGCTCCTTATCAACGGGAGCAGCAAGAACTGGCGGTTCAGCCAACTGCCGCTTCAAGTCCTCAAACGCCGCATCAGCTGCATCACTCTAGACAAAATTGTCTGTTTTCTTCAACATCTGATACAAAGGAATTGCCTTTTCTCCCAAACGGCTGATAACCGGCTCAAAGCCGCAATACGACCCGCCAGTCGCTGAACATCATTGATACACGCCGGTTTAGCCAAGGATGTGATTGCCTTGATCTTTTCCGGATTAGCCTCAATGCCTCTGTTAGACACCAGAAAGACCAAGAGCTTGCCTGCCGGAACACCAAAAACACACTTAGCCGGACTGAGCATCATTTTATAAACTCTCAGATTATCAAAGGTCTCTCGCGAATCAGATATGAGTGTCTCTGCTTTCCTGGACTTGGCCACAATATCATCCACATAAGCATGAACATTGCACCCAATCTGAGTATGAAGACAATTCTGCACGCAACGTTGATAAGTTGCCAGGGCACTCTTGAGCCCAAAGGGCATAGATACATAGCAGAAGGCTCCAAAGGGAGTAACGAAAGTTGTCTTCTCCTGGTCCTTAACTGCCATCTTGATCTGATGATAACCAGAATAATCATCCAAAAAACTCAAGTGCTCACAACCCGCCGTAGCATCAATGATTTGGTCAATACGAGGGAGGGCGAAGGGATCAACTGGGCAAGCTTTATTCAAATATGTGTAATGCACACACATGCGCCAAGTGCCGTTTTTCTTAAGTACCAACACCGGATTAGCCAACCACTCTGGGTGAAACACTTCAATGATAAAACCAGCAGCCAACAGCAGGGCCACCTCTTCTCCAATGGCCTTGCGTCGTTCCTCGTTGAAGCGGCGAAGGAACTGTTTGACCGGTTTGAACTTGGGATCAATATTGAGAGTGTGCTCAGCGAGTTCCCTCGGTACACCTAGCATGTCAGAAGGCTTCCATGCAAAAATGTCCCGGTTCTCACGGATGAACTCGATGAGCACGCTTTCCTATTTCAGATCCAGATTTGTGCTGATACTAAACTGCTTGGATGATTCGCCAGGAACGAAATCAACAAGTTTAGTTTCGTTAGCCGGTTTGAACTTCAGGGTCGGGTCATGTTCTGTAGAGGGCTTCTTAAGGGAAGTCATGTCTGCCGGATCAACATTGTCCTTATAAAACTTTAACTCCTCCGTTGCACAAACCGATTCAGCATACGCCGCATCACCTTCCTCACACTCCAGAGCAATCTTACGGCTTCCATGAACCGTAATAGTCCCTTTGTGACCCGGCATCTCAAGTTGCAGATAAACATAACATGGCCTTGCCATGAACTTAGCATAAACCGGTCGTCCAAATAAAGCATGGTACGAACTTCTGATTTTAACCACTTCAAAGGTCAGTGTCTCGGACCTTGAGTCATGATCATCTCCAAAAACCACCTCCAGAGCTATCTTACCAACTGGGTAAGCCGACTTGCTAGGCACCACTCCATGAAAAACGGTGTTTGACGGCCTAAGATTCTTATCTGTCAACCCCATACGCTGGAAGGATTCATAGTATAAGATATTGATACTGCTCCCTCCGTCCATGAGTACCTTGGTAAACTTATAACCTCCCACATGGGGTGCAACCACCAAAGCTAGGTGACCCGGATTGTCAACCCGGGGAGGGTGATCCTCCCTGCTCCAGACAATAGGCTGCTCAGACCAACGTAGATAACGGGGCACCGCCGGTTCAACAGAGTTCACTATTCTTTTATGGAGCTTCTGATCGCCCTTGCATAAGCTAGTGGTGAAGACATGATACTGTCCACTGTTTAACTGCTTCGGGTTGCTCTGATAACCCGAGTGCTGTTGACTCCCCTAACTACCCTGTTGATGGTTACCATCTTGGCTGTTCTGATTGCCCTTATTATTCTGAAACCCTGAGCTTGAACCGCCACCGCCGTAACCCGGCCCATGGAATCCTGGACCAGAACCACCAGATGGATCCTGATCATACCGAAAAAGATCAGAATTTTTGAACTCCCTCATGATGTGGCAATCCTTCCAAAGGTGTGTGGCTGGAGCCTCCTTTGTCCTGTGCTTTGGGCAGGGCTGGTTTAACAGGCGTTCCAGATTCATTCCTCCACCGCACTGGGGCAGTTTACCCTTACGATGCTGCATATTACCCTGCACATTGGTGTTAACCACAAAATCGGAATTGTCTGCTTTACGCTTACCATTGTTTCCTTGGCCCGCCTGGTTATGCTGTCCCTTTGAACTGGCATTCTTCCTTCCCTTCTCCTGTTTCTCTTCATCAGAATCAGGGTCTTTGGTATTATCAGATCAGCATACTTAACCAAAGCTGCCATGAGTGTTCCCATATCATTGCAATGACGCTTCAGCCGTCCCAACTTCATTTTCAATGACTTAAACTGGCAATTACGCTCCAATGTTACGATCGCCGTGTCAGCATTGATGCGGTCCGATGAATGCAAAACTTCTGAAACCCGGCGCACCCAATGAGTCCTTGATTCGTTCTCTCCTTGGACACAAGCATCTAGATCCACAATGGACATAGGTTGTTTGCACGTATCCTTGAAGTTTGCTATGAACTTGGCCTTCAACTCATCCCATGAATTAATCGAGTTAGCAGGCAGGCTCTTCAGCCAGGTACGAGTCGTTCCTTCTAGCATCATGGTGAAGTAGTTTGCACACGCCACTTCATCTACATCTAGCATCTCCATTGCCATCTCATAACTCTCAATCCACGCCTCGGGGGGTTGATCAGCGGTATAATTAGGCACCTTGCGTGGCCCTTTGAAATCCTTGGGCAACTGCACATTACGGAGAGCCGGGATGAGACACGGCACTCCCAGGAGCTGAAATCAAGCCCGGTCCCTCGTTCTACTGATGCCACTGGCTGAACCGGGGCGGGTTGATGATGACCCGCGTACTATGCCACTAAAGGCCTCCCTTCGCGCTCTGCCGTTATCCACTATGTCCTGAGCATTCCGACCGCCATTCCCCGGATTAGCCCCTCGAGGCGCATCTTGACACCGTGCGCTGCTTGACACGGCCGGCTCGTCCATGTGCCTGCTATAACTCTTGCTCGGACAGGGGGTCAAATTTATGCTGTGTCGGCTGTAGGAATAAGCCTGTTGCTGAACAATGGCGTTTTGAAGAAGATCCCTGGCTCGTCGAGTCTCAATCACTGCTAAGGAATCACCCTCCATCGGAATAGCCGCCAAACGTGATGCTGCTGCAATCATGTTATCCAAAGGACTGGAAAAATGACCCGGTGGTGTTGCGACATGCTGTGGTGGGTTGTCTGTCCGTCGAGGCGGGTCAATCGCCCGTGGTTGATCCGGCGCTGCCCCAGGTGCTACGGTCCGGTTTAGTCCTGCCAGATTGCTAGGCCCAGCTCCTGGTGTACTGAAGAGATTCAGACCCTCGTAAATTTGTGGCAGTCGAGACCGGTACTTCCTTCTCATAACTTCGTTTGATGCGTTCTGATCCAACGTAAGCCGGTAATTCTGCGCTTTGATTTCCTGCGATCGGGCATCTAAAGTGGCCCGTTCTTCATCCATCCTGGCCTCCTCAGCCGCCAAGTCTGCCTTGGCCTGAACTATCTGATCCTTTAACTTTGCAACATCCGCATTGTGCTGAACTTGAGTCTCCAGAGTTACCGCTGTGGTCAACAGTGCCGTCCAATCGTCCAGTAAACCTGCAAGAACTTGAGTCAGCCAGTGCACCGGGCCTCCTGCCGCGGCTACCGATCCGGAGACCATTGCTGCTATAGATGAAGATTGCATGGTGGGCTGTGTACCGGCCATGAAGATCGCGACCCAGTTTGGCGGTTCAAGTGGACCCGGAATACTGTCGCCATCGGAGTATCCCTCGAACCGGCCATCGTGCAGTTGGTATAGCGACTCGGTTTCACCAGTGGACAATTCACCATCTAAGTAGACGACCGTCTCACCATCGGACATCGGTTCAGATTACGTGCCATGGATGAATCCTATGAACGCACGCTTCATGGCAGGCTGAACACGGGCAGGACTTGCATGCTGAGCCGTCTCGACGAGTTCGGTGGAGATGTCCGGCTCAGGGCCCAGCTCGCCGATCTTGCCAATGAAAATGTGAATTCCGCCAAAGGGGACCCGGTACCCGTACTCGATTGAGTCGGCCTCGAGGCCCCAGCCTGCGTCGTTGATGTAGAGCTTGCCGCGACGACTCTTGGTCATCCGGCCAACCACGTACTCCTTGAGTCCTTCAAAGTTACCCTTTAGGAACTCAAAACCATCGTGCGATAGCCCCACGGTGGGCGCCAACTGTCGTGGAAATATCACGTCAGATGTCCTAGCGGAAGGACTTAGTCGTGGAGCCATCACAACGAGATTAGCCTGAAGGGGTTAAACCGGACAAGGGACACGAGAGTTATACTAGTTAGGCCCCTTGGATGAAGGTAAAAGCCTACGTCTAGTTGTGATGGAATTATTCTGGTTTTGATGACCAGGGAGCAAATATGCTTTGCCTGAGTCTCAAGTTGTTGTCTGTTGTCCCTGAACCACCGCCGGGTCGTCCCTTTATATACACAGGTTGACGCTCGGCCGGTTTACAGAGTCCCGAGGCCGACTCATACAAGTGTTTGGCTCGGTCTCTCCCTTTCCCTAACTTACAATACAAGAATACAACTATGATGGTATACCACTATGGGCCCTAAACCGCCTCTGGGCTTCGGGCCTCTAAGCCTTATCAGTAAAGCGCCATCTTCTTGTCCTCCTGGGCTTCAGTATGGTTGAGCGTGAACCGGCCCCTCCTGGGCGGTTTACACTCAGTAGTTATATCCTCAACAGTACCCAAGAGGAGCAAACTTCAAGCTTGAAGGATATACGGATTCCGATTGGGCAGGAGACAAAGTGGATAGGAAGTCCACTTCCGGAGGGTGCCAATTTCTTGGTTGCTCTTTGGTGAGTTGGTCTTCCAAGAAGCAAAGTTGTGTGTCTCTCTCGTCCACCGAAGCGGAATATGTGGCGGCCGGTAGTTGTTGTGCACAACTCTTATGGATGAGGCAAACTTTAAAGGAGTACGGTGTCATTTGTGAAAAAGTGCCTCTTTGGTGTGATAACGAAAGTGCCATCAAGATTTCTCTCAACCAGGTGCAACATTTCAAGACGAAGCATATTGAGATTCGGTATCACTTCATCCGGGATCACTTTAGGTGAGGGGAGATCGAGCTCAAGTATGTCAACACTAATGATAACCTTGCAGATATTTTCACCAAGCCCTTGGATGAAGCAGGATTTCGCGAGTTAAGGCATGAGCTAAATATCATTGATTCGAGCAATGTATCTTGAACCCATGCACATCCCACCACATTCAACGTGTTGTCCAGTTTAGGTGTAGGCATGGACATAGGGAGAGTGTTGTTCTCTCAATGAACTCTCCCTCCCCCCATTATGCATAAATTGATCAAGTCTTTCACTTTAACCATCTTCGATGGTACTTGTGCTTAAAGGACGAGTTTTGGTCATGGGCCCAAGGTTAAAATCTTCGTGGTGCCATACCTATTGACTCAAACATAGGTGGCCTCGGCCACCGCCCTCTCTTGAAGAGGTGTGTCTTGGCCCCTTGCTAGTGTGTTTGTTGCCTAGTCGTTTTTGTCATTGGTTTCTCTCTTTTTGATCTTCGTCGTCTTTCTCTAGTTGCCATGGTGTGCTGGGCGGTACTACCGCTGGTGGTGCACGACACTACCGCTTATAAGCGGTACTACCGCCCACCAGCGCGGCATGACCGCTGCGGGGCAGGATCAGGGGGTTTTATCAGGGCAGGGGGAGGTTTCTCTCCCCCATACCCATTTGCTTCGCCCCCTTGCTCCTCTTCGTTTCTCTAGCACCGTCTCGCCGCAGGAGGGCTCGGCGGATCTTCTTCTCCGGGGCATCCCTCTCCATTTCCTTCGGTGGAGTCGATCCCCACCCCGTCCTCTTGGCATGGATGCCGGTATTGCCCCCGTTCCCTCTCTCTTTTTGTCTAGATTTCAGATCTAGCGTCTTAGGGGCAATAGTGGTTGCATCTCTAGATTTTTGGCTAAATCTAGGCTTGAGTAGGATGGAGAAGGCAACTAGGCATCTTGGATTAGCGTTTGGTAGGAATATTTTTGAATTTGGTAGGCCGGTAGTGCCGGATCTGACCATGGCAGTAGGAAACCACTGTTTCCCCGCTTCGAGCGGTACTACCACTCTCATTAGGAGGGGTACTACCGCTTGGAGTGGTACTGCCGCCTCCAGGTCGCGGTACTACCGCTGGCTGCCAAATTCCATCATGTCTCTACCATTCATTGATCCTTTTTGTTGTCTTTTGTGGCTTATGCTTGTTCTTTCTGGTTGTTTTGCATGTTCTTGTGTTTGGTTCCAGGTGATGACCATCCTGAGCATCAAGCTCGCCGTGTCAACCCCGGTCGTGCCACGTCAAAGCGTTACCGCACATCTGAGTCAGCAAGAGGTTCCTCAAGTGCTCCACCTCCACCTCAACTCAAGAAGAAGTCTGTCGTCAAGCCAAAGCCAACGGGCAAAACCCTGCCTCAAATGAATGCAAAGGAGTTCTGGGCAAGGCCTCGCCGCAACCCTTATGAGGTAGACCAAGAACCCACTTTGGTCAACCGTCCGTTCTGGAAATGCTTTTAGTTTGACATCTTCTTTGATGTGCTCAAGGCCAAGAAGAATCTCTATGTTAATGTGCGCTCCATCGACACGGACTATATGGAGAAGGATCTTGAGTACTTTGGTGAAGCTCTTCAAATGTGTACTCAGCTGAACATTCTCAGAATCATGCAATTCAACAAGGACTATGATGCAGATATTGTGGCTCAATTCTATGCCACTGTCCATCTAGGGACTGATGAGGACAGGACTCTGACTTGGATGACCAATGGCAAGTTGCTTTCTGTCAAGTGGAGGGCATTCATGGAGTTACTTGGGGTGGAAGATCACGGGCTTGCGTCTCTTGTCGGCTTTCGCCCTCACCGCAACACAACCTCCACTCACAAGCCAGCTCTCTGGCCCTATTGCACGCTGAAGATCAACTTTGAGACTAAGAAGGAAACATATGAGCTGCCTGCCTTTCTGGACATTCTTCACCATGTCTTCCGTGAGACTCTTTTCCCTCGCATCGGGAATCTGGATATGGTTCACTCTTATCTCGTGGATATGCTTCTCTTATGCCAGCATGAGAAGGAAGAAAACACTGGCGAGTCCCTGGACATTTCTCATGTTATGTGGTCTGAGCTCTTATCTGCTATCTCTGAGCGCAAGTGCCTGATTTATGGTTCGTTCATCATGCTGCTTATTGAGAAGGCCTGGGGTCAGGTCTATCCCAAGGTTATGCTAGAGACTGGAGAGTTGGTGTCTCATGAGATCAAGCGTATGAGGAAGAAGGACAACTGGGGCACTTAGGTCCCTAAATCTGGGGGTACATCGTCTGCTGCTAACATGGAGACCGAGGAGGAGGCTGAGGCTGAGGACGATGATGACTATGAGCCTTCTGGGGCAGAGCCCTCTTGGGCAAAGAAGCTCAAGCTCAAGATGAATAAGCTATTCTGCATGGAGTCTCAGGGTCGGTACATGACTCATGTGGCTGAGAAGAAGGCCAGGGGGCGTCACAAGGAGCTCATGCGTCAGTTGGGTGCCACCGTTCACAGTGGTTCTGAGGACCAGCTTACTGAGGAGGAGGAGTGGATTCAGCAGCACTGCCCGTGGACAGATTCTGATGCCGAGGAGTTCCCAACCGATGATGGTGGCAAAGACGATCCCGCTGGGATCTGATGTTTGAGACCCTCACTCGCTATCACCTGGAGCCGTAGCAACACTCCCTCTCTTTTTGGTGTCTCGACACCAAAGGGGGAGAGAGTTTAGGGATTTGTGTTGTTGTCATTGTCTGTTTCGCGAGTGTGTCTTCGCGAGTGTGTCTTCTTTCTGGTGTGTTTGTGTTTTCTCGCCGTTTGCTTTGCTTGATTTTGTGTCAGTGAGACCTAAGTTCCAGACATATGGTGTGAGACATATGCTACCTTATCTTTACATTATCATTATCTATGTCTATCTAGTCCCTCGGTAGCTTATGAGTTGCATGCTTATCCTGTTATATACTTTGCTCTCATATACCCTGCTTAGGTTGTTGGTCTCTAAAGTGTAGGGGGAGCGTTGATTCTAGTATGTGTGCCGTGCAGTCCAAAGCACTTATCTAGATAGCACACATCTAGGGGGAGCCCATCTACATTTTAGGGTTGTGGGGTTTGCGCATGTCCTATGTCTTTTTCCGTTTGTGCAAATCTGTATTGTCATCAATCCACCAAAAGGGGGGGATTGTAAGGGCATATTTATCCCCAAGGTACTTTGGTGATTGATGACAATGCTTTTGTGGACTAATCATGTGCGTTTAGTTTTCCAGAGATTCATCCTTTGGCACGAGACGATTCACTCCCCTCGGTGTTTTATTCAAGACGGTGTAGCTCCTTTGTTTCTATGTTGGTGGACTAGTTTCGTAGGAGTCACCGTACTATCAAGAGGGGATCCGCTTTGGTAAGGCTAGGGTGGAATCAACACGTACACATCCTTATCGCACTCGTTGTTCCTTTCCGCTTCAATGGAGTTCCCTTTCCTCTCCTAGCTTGCCCTGACTGGTCCCAGCAGTAGTACCGCGGTCCTCAACAGTAGTACCGCCGAAGCACATCAAGCGGTAGTACCGCTCCTCAGCGGTAATACTGCTTGCTGTCTTCGGCCGTAGTACCGCTGAGGCTCCGGGCTACTACCGCCTCGACTCGAGGCCTCTTTTTCTCGTGTCGGGTTGTGCGGTACTTGTTGTGGCAGTAGTGGCGGTAGTACCGCCCTTACCTCCGCGGTAGTACCGCTCTGGGCCCAGGTTCTTGCTCCACTCATGTGCGCGGCAGTACCGCTAGGTGGGGATGGTAGTACCGCTGGTTCAGCGGTAGTACCACTCGCCCAAGCGGTAGTACCACTCTGTGCGGGGCTGCTTGGGGGTAACGGTTGGATTGTTCCCCCCACTATATATAGGGGTCTTCTTCCCCAAAGTTGACCTACCTCTTTCCCCAAAAGCTCCATTGTTGCTCCAAGCTCCATTTTCGCCCGATCTCTCTCCCTAGCCAATCATACTTGTTGATTTGCTCGGGATAGATTGAGAAGGCCCTGATCTACACTTCCACCAAGAGAAATTAGATTCCCCCACTAATCCCTAGCGGATCTTGTTACTCTTGGGTGTTTGAGCACCCTAGACGGTTGAGGTCACCTCGGAGCCATAGTCCATTGTGGTGAAGCTTCGTGGTGTCGTTGGGAGCCTCCAATTAAGTTGTGGAGATAGCCCCAACCTTGTTTGTAAAGATTCGGTCGCTGCCTTCAAGGGCACCAATAGTGGAATCACGGCATCTCGCATTGTGTGAGGGCGTGAGGAGAATACGGTGGCCCTAGTGGCTTATTGGGGAGCATTGTGCCTCCACACCGCTCTAACGGAGATGTACTTACCCTCAAAATGAAGGAACTTCGATAACACATCCTCGTCTCCATCGGCTCCACTCTTGGTTATCTCGTGCCTTTACTTGTGCAAGCTATTTGTGTTGTATCCCTTGCTTTCTTGTGCACTTATTGTTGTTGCATCATATAGGTTGTTCACCTAGTTGCATATTTAGACAACATACTTTGATGCAAAGTTTAATTTGGTAAAGAAAAGCTAAAAATTGTTAGTTGCCTATTCACCCCCCTCCCCCACTACTAGGAAAAGGCCTGCTAGTGGCGCACCAGTTTTGCCTACTAATGGCGCACTACTGGTGCGCCACTAGCACCACACCATTAGTATTAAATACTAATGGAGCACCCCTGGTGCGCCATTAGTATCCGGTATACTAATGGCGCACCACACAGTGCACCATTAGTATAGCCCAACGTGCGCCATTAGTATGCCTCCCAAGGGGCATATTTACCCATGTGCTTTGGCATACTAATGGCGCACTTGGGGGTGATGCGCCATTAGTATCCTTTCTGCAGTGCGCCATTAGTGTGCTGAGTGGTGCGCCATTAGTATGAATATTAGGGATTTTTTTTCTTTCTGATATTTGCACAGGTTACAAAATATATTATTGGACAAAATATAGACAGCACCACACAGCAACAGCAGATTCATCGAATACAATAGAAGATTAGTCTTCGAATACAATTCATCAGATTAGTCTTCGAATTCAAAAGACCAAATAAAGATAGAACATTACAAGTCTCGAGACCGCGAGTAGTGAGTTTGTCTTCAAATTACAAGTCGATATCGAGCATCTAAACTACCATCACATAGAAGAGAGCTGCGGTCATCACGATGAGCATCATCGCGATGAAAATGGCCTTCATTCGGTTCCTCCAACGCTCCCTCCTCTCTCCCGCTAGATAGTGTGCGTATATAGATTCCGCCTCCGCCCTAGTGGTGTACCCTTTGTAACTGTTACTGCTGAAATGGTGAACCTGTCTCCGACACTCCTCCCAGTCGTCGTAGACTCCGGGAACCTTACCCTTGTACATGACATACGACGGCATCTCTATGCACTAGCCAAACAAAACGTTAGTAGCAATTCATAGACAATACATAAGCAATATATAAGTATGCAACAAAAGGATCGGAAGATAAAAGCAAGACATTAATAGCACGATTCATAGTCCTACTAATAAATAGCATCGATTACATCTATGTTGAACTACTGTCCAAACCAAAGAGATATACAAGTTCATTAAAGTTTAATTACAACATGAGCTAATCGATGTTTCAGAATTACACATGGCATCACTACTTTTGACTCGACTCAGGGACCAGAGCATGGATGAAGCCGCCGTCTCTCGTGATGGTCATGAAGTCGCGGGCATTGTCAGCCTGCATTTGTAGCGTTGTGTCTATATCACTGTTGGACGGTTGATATCTGAGGTAGAACTGCCCCGAGGTACGAAGGATATCTTGATGGATGATTTCTGCAAACTCCGACTGGATGCGAAAGAATTCTTGTCTGATGTCCGCGTCCTGGATTGCCGACAAGCTTGCGGCCCAATCTTTGAGATTATTTGGTAGCATAAGGTAATTAAGGTCCCGTACGATTGCCCGCATGTGATGGAGGGCGTAGTAGGCATCCTTCTGACCGCCAGGCGGCTGCTTGACGTAGGGGAACGTCATATTGTGGGTGAACACGTGCTTGCCGTGCCTACGAACTGGCCTCTTAAAGGTGCCTCCAGATCTGGCGTAGCCGGGGAGAGCATCATCAAGAACTTTCTTGATATTTGTGTAGTCTATCTTCGACTCACGGTCTGGGTCGAAATACGTGGCCATGGAATATTTCGGGCTTAATAGGATGAGTGTGCAATGTGTGTCACTGCACAAAACACGGAATGTTAGAAAAAAAAGAACGATCGAAATCTAAGAAATCATATGTTACAGGGCGGTGAGGGGATGACTTACTCGGGAAAGTAAGGCACGAGGAAGTTATCCTTATCTGGGTTTGCCAGAATGACGCCTTCGAGGTGTAAACTCGCGACTTGCCGGTCCCCAGCACTGCCCAAGATCTTGGCATGCATGTAGAAGGGGCCGACTATCCCGATGTCCGGGGTCTTGTCTCTAATGATCCGCATCTCCATACTTATCGAAAACAGCCGAACGAAGGTGTAGTGCAGCGGATGATGGTTAAACATAGCGAAGATGTCATCAAACCACATGACGATCGTACCCCCGATGGCGCTACCCACAAAGCCCTTCCCTCTGGCACCTTGGCCACGAAAACTGGGTATGCCACATCATTCTGGGAGAGACTCCGCTTCTCCAAAGAAAGAACACTGTCATGCAGACTCTGCATAGCACCGGTTGCAGCATTGAGCAGATTTGTCGGTAGCATCGCCCTACCCGCCACATGCACCCTCCTCGAGATATCCTTAGGTGAAGGTGGCCCGCCCTGAGCACGGATCGTACTCGGTGCCGGCTGCCTCGCACCGGCGCCCTTGTTATTCTTTCGTTTCCGTCTCTTCTTCTTCATCTGCTATAATGGGATCGAGTTCTGCTCACAGACCGCCTTCTTGAGTGTGTTAGGGCTGACAATATTTTGCACCTCGGCTATCTGAGGCTCGGTGAAGGCGGCAGCTGGAGGCGTCTCCTGAGAACTGAACGCCGGACGACGCCTGTTGCAATTGGGTTTCTCCGTGGTACCAACTAGATCGCGGTCGTCTTTTTCAGGGTTGGGTTCTTGAGAAGGAGGCCCGCAGAATTCATCACCGTACCCATGTTTGGCAAAGTACTTATCGACATTGGTAAATGTACCCTCGTCATTGTCGTTGTCATCCGGATCCTATGCCATAGGGATGTCCGGCATGTCCGGTAGTGTTGCGGCGGTCTTGCCATGGCTTGGCGCCGGCATGACTGGCGGTCTTGTCTATGGGGTGGTGTCCCCCACCCCCAAACGAATATGGCTCTTTGGCCAAAGCAGGGGCCAGCTTACGCAGGCGCTGAGGGTCATCACATCATCTTCGTCGGCCCCAGCAGGTCGAATCGGAGGTAACAACTCGTCGTAGCCTGGAAGCACCCAAACCAGTTCAACCCTATAGATGGTGGGTGGCATCGGATTACCGTGGAACACGGGGTTGCCCGGTTGAACGATTCTTCCCTTGGCGACATCGACCAACTCGCCACCCACGAAGTGCAGGAGAGTGCACGGAACATCGGCGGCGCCCTGCGAAAACATGTAGGGCGTCAGGGATGCCCAGTCAAAGGCAAGGAGATGAAGTCATCGGCCGAGAGGCTTAGTTACCATGATGTCGTCGAGCTCGGCTAATGTCGAGGCACCACCAATGACGGGCGTGCAACTGAGGGAGGGGCCGCTTGCTGGCGAGGTGCCGGCCGGCGTACACCGGTGCATTAAGCTCCAATGCCCGTGCCGGCGCCGGGGACACGAATACCGCCTCCGCCGGAGACACCAACGGCGCGCGCCTGCGTGTTGTGCGAGTTGCTGGCCTTGAAGCTGGGAACCGGGGGCGGCCCCTGTTGGCCGCCCGCAATCCACGTCGTCAGCCCCTGAATCAAGGTAGGCACCATGGCGGTGAGCGTCGTTCCCAGTTGTTGTTGCACTTGCTCTTGGACAATCTCCGGAATCTGCGCCACTTGTGCCTTGAGTTCTTGAACCTCCCGCAACTGGCTTTCCGAGCTGGTCTTTTTCTCCTTTCGCCCACCAGTGGTATAGTATGACGACCATTTTGTAGACAAGCCTTTGCCGGCCACACGACCAGCTGACGACGGCTTACTGAGCTTATCCTTGTTTTTCATTACGTTCAACGCCCTATTTAAAGGGGTGTCAAAAGGGTTCCTCTGAGAGGACCCCGTGCTACTGCTTTCAGTCTCCTGCGAAAGGAATGTGAACCATTTAGAAATTTGGCTTCATTAATTAGAATGCAACCATATGGAGCTAATTACGCGGGGGTGTATTCCTTACCAGAACAAGCTCAAGCGCCCTGGTCTTCGGATCCGTGGTAAGCTCCTTTGTTACCGGGTCCTCCTTGTACCGGGCCCTGACAAAGTTCCTGGTCTGCTTGTCATGGTATTTCTCGAAGCAGGGCAGTAGGCCTTGCTCGACACGCTCCGCGTCCTCCTTGTCCCATATAGGCTCCGCCACTCTATAACCGCCGGGACCGAGTTGGTGGACCCCTAAGTTCAACTGCCGCATTTCTTTCCCCCAGTGACTTGATTCGGAGGTTGCGCTGCTCTCGCACTTGATCTTGAACTCCTTGTAGTCATCTTCGCTGATCAAAGGATTTTTTGCCTTGATCTTCTCATAACTATCACCTTTGTCAATCATTCCCTTCACCGTGCTTCTCCAAGTAGACAGGGCCATGCTCATCCTCGTGAGGGCAGCACTGTTCACTTTATTCCCTGAGAGGCGTGTGTTTGCAAAGTCAGCGGGGAACTTGTATCGTTCGTGCAGCTTCGTGAAGAGGAGGCTGTGCAAATTCCCTCGGTCCTTATGCCTTAGGTTCTCGGTGTTGATCAAGACGGTGCTCTGGAGAATGCACCCGAGCTGAATCGAGTACCCCTTGACTAATTCTTTGGGCGCCGTTGGATGCCCGTCGGAGTTCGCTTTAGTAAATTCCTCCTTGATGGTGCCGAGCACGTTCGGGCGCCGGTCCTTCCATTGCCTCTTCGGTTGGCTGCCATCTGTGTGTGCGCTGCCATCATCAGTGGTGGCATCCTCGGTGGCACCATCAGTGGTGTCATCCCCGACGCCACTAGGGGTTGTGTTGTCAGGATCGGTGTCTTCCGCGGCGTCCTCATAGCGGTGAGGTTCTTCCTCCATCTCCTGGGACAGCTCCCAGAATTGCTTGCCGCCTGAACCGCTGGCCTCATCGTTGTGGGCCATGTTTTGCTCTAAATAGGAAAAAAGTTTGGTCAAAAAGTTGGTTATTGTCAAGGAACAAGATCATGGTCTCATCATTTTGGGTTTGTCGACACCGAGGCATCCTAAAAGCTAAGCTTTTATCATTTAGGGTTTTTCGATGCCGAGGCACCCTAAAAGCCTAAGCTTTCATCATTTAGGTTCTTATCGACACTGAGGCACCCTAAAATACAAGGTTTTATAATTTAGGGTTTGTCGACGCCGAGGCACCCTAAAGCTAAGCTGGGAAGGAGAATTCTAAGTTGGGCCTGATCACTTGGCTCTATTGCCACCTATGGTTTAATGCAGCAAGAATAAAGGGGCAGTTGATCCTACTTAATTAAGTACTAAGACCCCAACCCATGCATTAGCCACAAGTACCCCATATGTCCTATTTTTAGCAAAGTCATGCTAAAATTCACGAAAAATTTCAGCATGACCTTTGCTGAAAATAGGACATATGGAGTACCCGAATTTGTCGGAATGAAAGTTAATCGACATTCCAGCAAACTCAAGGGCCTCTCAGGGTACCTGCAAAATCATCACAACACGATGGTCGGAGACAAAACCCAGCAAACTAGCAAAGTTACTGACGTGTTTACAGAAATTGTTTTCTGTAAAAGATGATCATCATCTTTACAAGTCTTTCTCAATGTGATCACAAGTAATTCAGAGGCATCACAAGTAATTCAGAGCATCACAAGGCATTAGTAGTTCAGTACATGAACAAGTTTTACAAAGTACATCAATATGTATTGTATTTCATTGTGGAGTGATATACAGTATGTTACAGCAAAGAAACAGCTTAATCCATGCCTCAGCTTAACAACAGTCATTACTTGTCAAATACAGAAGAAGGAACAATTTATTTGTGACATAGTTACAAATGATGGCAGAATAAAGCAACACCCTGCACTAGCCTAAAAACAAGTGAAGTTTCACCTATATAAGAACAAGTGAATTCTAGTCACATTGACACTCCTGGTTTTCTACAAACACCAAGTACTAGGGCACACAAAAGTTCTGAAATTTGTGTGCGTAACTGAATTAACTGAATTTTCAGTAACCGAATAAACTGAATTTTCAAAACTGCAAGAAGCCATTTAAAAAAATCCTTTCATCTCATATGAGGAGTGTTAATCCTAAGACTAATAGTTTGTTGTGCAATATAGCTACAGTGATGCAATGTCCATTTGTCCCTCCCCAACTAGATACTAGAGTAGCACTGTTGATGCCATGTTCTTGCTGAACTTTATGACAGTATATACAACAACTTATCCTCTTAAGCCAAAACAACTTTGTAAAATCCAGATGCAACTTGTTGAGCTAATTTTGTGCAGAACTTCTTGAGGAACTAGCAGCAAGGAGTGGCTAGAACTAAAAACGGTGGCTAGAACTGCAGATTTACAAATTAAAGGACACAAACTAAAGCAAGCTTCCTGAACAATACCCTGACAGAAAACATAGGACAAGCAATGAATTTCTATAACTAGCAAAGATCATGTGCAGCTGCAGTGACTATCATTTGTATTCTTGTTGCTAAAACTTGCCAAGTTTATGTCTAGGTACCTGTGGCAAGAACCTCTCCACTCAAAGAACATGAGAAAAACATGTGCTATTTAATTAGGAAAGTAGGACCAAACTACATTCACCTGTCAAACGATGTTACCATTGATCTAGCAATACAAAAAAACACAGAAATTGCAAGGTCTGGACTGAATGCTTTTGAGTTTATTAAGTACCTTCAGTTCTGAGCTTTAAATGTCAAAAGAGCTTCACGGAATCTTGAATCCTCTAAATCACTCTTAACAGTTCTGCATTGCACAAAGGCAGCAATGAGCCAATGATATCAGTAGCAATAATAGGTGATGCAGTTATATAACTTATCAAATAGGCCCAACTTAGTTAGCATTCTATCTGCACAACTGGTCAAAGAAAATAGATGAACTATTCATAAACCCATGGAAGTTTATTGGACCACTGTTCATAAACAAATCATTGGACCATTGTTCATCTGTTTGTTTATCAGTATTTCTAGATTTACATCAATCTAAACTACCATTCTAAACATTCTCCAACTTAACAAAACTAACTGTTCTGATACAATCAAGTTTTGCTATCACACAAAAGTACTCCAACATGTAGCTATTGTACTGAAACATGTACTCCAGCTTGTTTAGAATATCAAGTTTTTTTTATATCTAATGTATACTTACTTCCCTCACAAACTCCAGCATTCAAGCAAAACAAACATTCAGTAAACACACATTAAATCAAAACAGGTGTTGACTTAACCTACAACATTCTGTAAACTACAGCATTTCTAGGTGTTGACTTAACCTACAACATTCAGCTACACGCCGACGCAGTACGCCGACGGCCTGTACCACGGTCGAGGGGAGGGAGGGAGGGAATGGGGAGGCAGGGTGAAGAGGGAGGAAGGAGGAAGGAGGAGAGGTACCTGGGCGGGCGCGGCCGGTCGCCGGAGGTGTCGGGGTCGGGGTCGGCAGCGGCGGCAACGTCGAAGGGATGGCTCGAGGGCGTCCGAGCTCGTTCGAGTCCTCGTAGTCGAAGAGGAAGATGGCGGAGGTCCTCCTGGGCGCCTCGGTTGGTCGTGGGGAGGCCGGCGGCCACGTGCTTCGCGGGTCGGCGGCGGTCGTCATCCTGCACCCCATGCGGTTGTCGGTGGTGCAACAAATGCAGTGGTGGGGGCGCGGGGCCGCGGGGGTGGCG